>NW_024396366.1:4024928-4324928 GCF_016617805.1 Bactrocera tryoni
GCGAGTCAAAAAAAAAACAAAATAGTCTTAACAATTAAGCCTAACGTGAGCGAATTCTAAAAACAAAATCGAAATCATAAATAAATAATATTCGGGCGCGAACATAAAAGAACAACCAAAACGCGCGAAATTTAAAAGCGCCTACATAATAAAACACAAATCGGGCGCGAATATCACCCAAAACAACGCTAAAACCAAATACACGGAACTGGAAGTGGAGAAGAAGGAGTTGACATCAGAGGGCCCAATAAGCGCAGACAGATATACGCACAAACAACATTGCAAGTCATAGAGCTGGAAACAATTCAGAGAGGAGCACATAAATTTAACCAAATGCACACACATACATACATATGTACAGTCAGATAATCCCCAAAAAATCCTTATTGGAAAACAGAGTGAGCGTATTATGTCCATTATTTATTTAATTTCTGCACATATGCATGTCTATCCTTAAAATTTTATCAAAAATTTATCCTTCGATTTGGGTTTCAAACTTATTATTGCGAGAAAAATACAGTGCAAATTATTAACCAAAAATTATCAATACCAATTTAGATAAGAGAAAGAACGTTCAGAGCTCGCGTTTGTTACGGGAAGTGTACAGAATACTCGGAGATAGGTGTAGATTGTTGGGAATATGTTGACATCACATTTTCTTAATGTTTCCAGTGCAGAAGTTGGAATTTCGCCGCCTTAAATTTTTTTTTGCTGTTGCCAGTGACATTGCCAGTAGCTTAATTCACCTTTGAATTTCAATTTTTGTACGCTTTTTTCATCATCAAAAAGATTTCCGAATTATTTTATCAAGCATCCGATTAGATCATCGATTTCGTTTTCTTTTAAAAGACTTGCTTTTTCTGGGAGCAACACACTCAATTGGTAACCATGCAAAACTTCTTGTGAAAAAACTTGACTTCCAAATCTTGTCTTTAGATGGTATCCAGCAGAGGTATGTAGACAGAAGACCTATGTAGTGACTCTTCGCAAGTTTTCACGTCGTAATTCGCTTGTTCCATTTGTCGACCACCTGTTCTCGATTTCGCTTCAATCCAACATCGAGTTTTTCCGTCATGTTCTTGGCTTCACAGAAATGTACGAAAAGTGAAATAGGTAACTTGGGCAACTTATAGTTACAATATGCATAGATGATTCCGCTCAGCTGGAGCATAGCGTGATTCTATTGGACGAAGTCAAGTTGAGGCGTTTTTGGCGAGATAAATGGATTTAAATGAAACGTCACCATGCGTCGAGTGTTTTTGTACTCAATAGTACCAATTGTACAGTATGAGACATATATGCCCGCAGAGATATCGAACCTATCAGTGTCAGTTGACACCACGAACCACAAAAAACATATAGACATGATGCCGCTTGCGACTATCGAATGCCCTATTAATTCGATATCTCTGCGGGCACATACTACTGTGCCCAAAAAATAAGGTGACATTGTATTTATTTTGAAAGTTCTTTATTTATTCTTCCAAATCAATTCATCCCCTTCATAGTAATCCCCTCCCGATGCAATGCACTTAAGCCAACGGATTTTCCAATCTTCTAAACACTGGTTGTAGTCACTTTCCGGGATGGCCTTCAGTTCCGTCTTCGCTGCGGCTGAATCTCCTCTATCGTATATAAAACGGTGTCCCCGGAGCGGTCTTTTGAGCTTGGTGAATAGCCAGAAGTCACACGGCACCAGATCAGGTGAATACGGTGGTTTCGGAACGATATGGGTTGAGTTTTTGGCGAAATGATCACGAATTACGAGGGCAGTATGGAATGGCGCATTATCGTGGTGTAAAAACCAGAATTGTCTTTCCACAATTCCGGCCTTTTAGGCGGATAGCGTTACGCAAACGACGCATACGTTCAACTAATATTCCTTGTTGACTGTTTGACCGGTTGGAAGGAATTCATAATGCACAACACCATGATAATCGAAGAAAACCGTCAACATGACCTTGATTTTTGACCGACTTTGCCGCGATTTTTTTGGTCTCGGCTCCTCTTTTGGCACGATATTCGCTCGATTAATCGGTTGTTTCGGAGTCGTAAGCATAGATCCAAGTCTCATCGCCAGTTATAATGCGTTTCATGACACCCTGGTAGTCGGAAAGCATCGTTTCACACACTTCAACGCGACGCCTTTTTCCAAAAAATTCAATGTTTTCGGTACCAGTTGAGATTTGAGCTTGAGGCCCAAAACATCCTTTCAAATTGGTATTGGCTGAGCCTTTCGATATGCCAACTTCATCAGCAAGGTTTCTAATTGTTAATCGATGGTTTTTCAACACCAAATCTTTGATTTGTTGAACGTGAGCTTCGTCGGTTGAGGTTGATGGTCGCTCTGGACGCTCTTCGTCTTCGACACGTTCACGGCCGGCTTGGAACTCACTATACCACTTGTAAACATATTTTTTAGACATAGCCTCATCACCAAGAGCTTTCTGCACCATCCTCAATGTATGCGCACCAGAAATTGATTCCATAAACAAAATTTAATGCAAATTCTTTGCTCAACAAATTTCGACATCGCAAAAAACGAAAAACGCACTTTTAGCAGCTCACAAAACGACACGTATCTCATACACTAATTAATATTTTGACATAAATGTACTCAAGACTTCGACTCTTTCTCAATTCAGAATTTAGTACTTCCGCTGTGAGTCGCCCAGAAAAGGGTTAAATAAGTTTCGACAGGTCATGTAATGCAATTTATGATAGTATCTTGTTGTGATTTCCATAGTGTATTTTGAGAAAGAGTGTCACTGTTGTATTTTAATTTTTTTATTGCAGAGAATATTTTTTTCTAGCAAACAAGTGAAATTCCAGGTTCTGCGGTTCCATGTTTGTATATACATGTATGTATGTATATGTATGTAAATTAATTTTTATTTTCTTTATTGCTTTTTTTTTAAAGTAACTTATAACTATCGCTTATAACTCATAACTCTCTTATGACTTATAACTCTGCTTTACCTATTTATCTCTTATTTTTAGTTCTTATAGTATTATAATGTTGATCATGCAAAAAGGATGGCTGTGGCATTTCTTGTTGCGTGATCAAATTTCTTCTTGTAATTGTATTCCAATAGATTTTATGATGACTTTGCAAATTGGCTATTGTTGATTTTAATATTCTTTGTTTAATTAATTCTATTTGTTATGATAGGCGGTTGGCTTGATCCTATGGATGAATGTGGTGTCGACTTACATCACATATGTGTCTACTAGAGATGAATGGGATAGGGGTTTGTTTTAGTGTGTTTGGGTTGCATTAACTACCCCTTGTTAAAAAAGAAACGTCCTCGTTTCGGCTTAGGATGTTAATTCATCAATTTTGTGATGAATTCAAGCATATTGGCATTAGCTTCTTCAATTTTCCTTTTTATATTTTTAATTTTTTGCCGGATTTTGATAATTACATAAATCAAAGCAATAATTATTGCCAGAAATAAGAGTGCCCAAAGGGTTGGGTGAGATTTAATTTTTTTCTTGGCCCATATTTAAAAGGTTTGTATTTTTAAATTTTAAATCTATATTTTCTGATTCAAGATATTCGAGGACATCAAACCGACTAGGCTGATTTGATTTAATATAGTTCCAAATTATGCTACTTGGATTTTCATAAATTTTGTTGTCAATTACTATGGTGTTATTGAGAGGTTACTAAATATGTACCATCGAGGTCGATGTTATCAACTGTGTGTTTTCCTGATATTAAGATTATGTCATCTTTAATAATTTCTAATTGTTTGTTTTTTTCTTTAATTGGCACGATTCCGATTACTTTGGCGGAGGGTAAAAAAAACGAATTTCCGTATAAAAGGGTATCTACGGATAGGGAGCTCCTCCAGAGGAGGAATATCCAAAAATAATTTAAAAATTACTAATATTTTTTAAAATATTCACGATTAAAAGTTCAAAAATTTGCACTAAGAAAACATACTATTTCTCTATGTTTCACTAATTTTTTTCACATTTTTTACTTTGTATATTTAAATACACACTCTAAGCTTTGAAATAAGCTCACATTTCACATTTATTTTTCAATTTTTAAGCTAAATTTTGTTATTTAAAAATCACTTAGCACACTCATCGTTGAAAAGGTCAGATTGTTTATTTTTTGTCAATTTTTCTTTGTTTTATCGCGTGATTCTTTTTTCTATATTAACCATAAAAAAATACTTTCTACCTATGTATATGTGTAATACGTAATTTATGTGACTGAAGTACTTTCGCGAAGTACTCCTTTATGCATTGGCGGCCTTCGGCCGCGCTTTAAAAAAATAACCCTGGTCGAGCGAATACCCGGGGTGACTGAAGTACTTTCACGTAGTACTCCTTTCTGCGTTGGCGGCCTTTAGCCGCGCTCTAAAAAAATAACCCTGGCCGAGCGAATACCCGGGGTGACTGAAGTACTTTCGCGTAGTACTCCTTTATGCATTGGCGGCCTTCGGCCGCGCTCTAAAAAAATAACCCTGGCCGAGCGAATACCCGGGGTGACTGAAGTACTTTCGCGTAGTACTCCTTTCTGCGTTGGCGGCCTTCGGCCGCGCTCTAAAAAAATAACCCTGGCCACGCGAATATCCGGGGTGACGGAATTACTATCGCGTAGTACTCCTTTCTGCGTTGGCTGCCTTCGGCCGCGCTCTAAAAAAATAACCCTGGCCGAGCGAATACCCGGGGTGACTGAAGTACTTTCGCGTAGTACTCCTTTATGCATTGGCGGCCTTCGGCCGCGCTCTAAAAAAAAACCCTGGCCGAGCGAATACCCGGGGTGACTGAAGTACTTTCGCGTAGTACTCCTTTATGCATTGGCGGCCTTCGGCCGCGCTCTAAAAAAATAACCCTGGATGAGCGAATACCCGGGGTGACTGAAGTACTATCGCGTAGTACTCCTTTCTGCGTTGGCGGCCTTCGGTCGCGCTCTAAAAAATAACCCTGGCCGAGCGAATACCCGGGGTGACTATAGTACTTTCGCGTAGTACTTCTTTCTGCGTTAAAAATAAAAACATATTAACTTTTTGCTGACAGATATAATAACCAAAAATATAACCACTTTATATCCGAAACTCATATTTTAAATATAATAATATATATATCGTCACCTAAAATACAAACCAATGTATCATAAAAAATAAATGGAAATCGCTGACAGATATAATAACCAAAATATATAACTACTTTATATCCAAAACTCAAATTTTGTTTCAATATGAGTGCATGATAACCGAAAAATATAACCACTTTATATCCAATATTCAAACAAAATTTAAGTTTTCGTTATAAAATTGATACATTTTGGTTATTATATCTGTCAGCGATTTCCATTTATTTTTTATGATACACTGGTTTGTATTTTAAGTGACGATATATATATTATTTTATTTAAAATATGAGTTTCGGATATAAAGTGGTTATATTTTTCGGTTATCATGCACTCATATTGAAACAAAATTTGAGTTTTCGTACTGTACTGTACTGTACACCTTACACTTTATTACGTAATATTATTATATAATATTACTTATACAAATGTATATAATATTATTATATAATATTACTAATACATGTATATAATATTACTTATTTGCTTAATAAATTTAAAAAAGAAAATATCCATATGCATGAATAGAGGAATTTTTGCGAAAAAGAGGAATTTCAGCGAATTGCCTTGCCATCACATAGCAGCGCTCCATTTCTTCGTAATTTTTGGTAAACAAATGAGGTTCAAAAGAGTGTAAAATGTAATTTTTAAAATAAAGATTTTTTATACAAAAAACCTGCTAAAAGTGTAAAATGTGGATTTATTTAAAAGATTATAGTGTAATTTAATTAATTTGAAGAGAAAAATGTAAATAAAGTGTGTTTAACGTGGTGAAATAGCTTCTTGAAATGTTCGAATTTTGCGAATTTTTGAACTTTAAGGTCGAATATCTCCTAAACTAAGCGTTTGCGGTACCTATAATATATTTTTTAATCAGGAGGACTTCCTCTTTCCAACGGTACCTTCAAATCGCGGCGCCAAAGAAATCGGAATTGTGCCCTTTAATTTTCAGACATTCTCCTTTTTGATTATTTAAAATTTTAGAAAAGCAAGTTTCTTTAAAATCCATTTCACAATAACTAGCACTTAATTCTATTTTACATGTTTTAATGTTAGAGTATGTGTTTTTACATTTAATTATATCATTTTCTATTACTAATTTTCCATCGCTTTGACTTATAGATTTAGCTTCATATAGTATACATATATCTTTAATTACAGGGTGTTTAATATATATTACAATTATTTCATTATTCTGTATTATTTTAAATTTAGATGCGTCAATTACATCTGTGATTGTAAAATTATTGTGTTCATGACTTACAATATCTTTAATTTCTTTTATATTCAATATTGTTGGGTTAAGAATTCCGACTTTTCCTAATACAATAGTTTGGAGAGTATTTTCTAGATCTGTTAGTATTAATTTATTTCTGTGTTGCATTATGTTAATTAAGGTTGAACTATTCTCTATTTTACTGACAATATTTGTTAGTTGTGTAACTACCTCAAATAATTTGGAATTTGTAGTAAACTGTCTATTGTTATTTTCTATGAGTTCAGATAATTTAGCGTTTATTCGTACAATATCGTCATGGTCTGGTGTTCCCGAAATCCATTTCCATATTGTACCGAGTTCATTTATACCTCTTTTTGATTTTCTCCCCGTCGTAATTTCTAATTGTGATATCAGTCGTTCTATTTGGTCCATTTCTAAGTACGTGTTGAATTTATTATAATAAACTGTGTTTCCCGTATCACTAGTCTTGACTTTTATAAAGTTTGAGCTATGTGATTCCTTAATTAGTTTTGTTTTTGTGTCATATAGAATTTCTTTATAATATGTCAAATTTGTTACGTCAAATATGTCTCCCCAGTCAGTGTAAGTCGCGGCTGGTCCAATTTCTATTAGGACATAATCGTCTCTCGTATAGTCAGTAATTTCGCATTGAGTGAATGGTATCAAAAGGATAATTATCGATGTAAGAATCATTTTCTGGAATTAATTTTATAATTTTATATTATCTTTATGAACTATTCTTGACTTGCTATATATTTTTACAGTGTTACCTAAATCATCTTTTACCCTTTGTTTTTTGTATTTTGGTTGTAACTTATTTCTTTCTCCTATTATTTTTTCATATATAACGTCATTCTTTTTATATGTTTTTATTATTCTATTCTTATTATTTCTTTCTATCATTTTTTCCTGTGCGTTGCTTAGCTTTAATGGTATTTAATTGTGTGTGATTTTATTAAGATATATATCTATAGGTTTTTTATCAGTTACGGAATGGATTGATTTATTGTATTGTTGTGCAGCCCTGCAGATACTTTCTGAGTCGCTAATTAAATGGTATTCCTGTTGGATACAACGTGATAGTTTTATTAGGGTTGAATGTACTCTTTCAAGTTGACCATTTGTGGTACTATGTTTCGGGGTGCAATAATAAACTTCGATGTTCATTCTCTGCATTAAAGATTTGAATTGAGTTGAAGAGAAACATGGTTCATTATCGCAGGTAATGTGTTTTGTCTCGGGAAAACTTTGAAGTATGTCGAGGACCTTTTGATCTAGGTCTATTCTGTCATCTATGTGTTTGATTATTAAGTATTTGGAATAAGCGTCTACTGCTGTTAAGAACTTTAATTTCTATACAAAAAATATGTCTATATGAATTTGTTCTCCTTCCCTTTCTGGTATAGGTGCTTCACCGATTGGCACTCTTTGAGGGTGGCGATTGTATTTGTTTTTGTTACATATGTCACAATTTCGAACATATTCCTTAAATTGTTTGGTCATGTCTGGCCAATAATATAATTTACATATTTGTTTTAAGTTTTCTCTAAAATTTCTATGTTCTCGATTGTGTGTTTCCTCGACAATCATGTTTTGATCTTCTGTGTTAATTGCGTCCGTTGGGAAGTTTTTAGTATAAAGAAATTTAATATTGAATGTTTCTAATAATTTGGATTTTATTTCGTACAAATCTTTTACGGTGCAATGTATACCTGAAACCACATTTGGTTTCAAAAATTCTTTAAGTATATTTATCAAATTGTCAACTGTATCATAATCTATAATGTGCCGTGTTTTTCCGAAATTTGTAACTGATTCATGTATTGTGAATCTAGCTTTACTCAGTAATATCTGTTGCGAATACTGATTTAGTGGTCGGGTTGTTTCTGCTATATTTATATTGTCGCTACTTTCTGCTGAATGTTGAGTGCTGTTACTTGAAATGTCTGATATATTGTGTAAGTATTGTCGAGAAATAGCGTCTGCTACAACGTTAGTTTTTCCCGGTTTGTATATGATTTTTGGAGAATATTCTTCGATTAATGCATGCCATCGCTTCATTTTAGCATTAGGATTACGGGTAGAAACTGCAAATGTTAAAGGTTGATGATCCGTGTGGGTTTCTAGGTTTGTAACGCCATAAAGGTAATTCCTTAAAGTTTTCAAAGCAAATACGATAGCATATAACTCTTTCTCATTTGTTGCATAATTTAATTCAGTGTTATTTAATGTCTTTGATATGAACGTGATTGGTTTATCTTCTTGGGACAGAACTCCTCCGACTGCAACATTTGATGCGTCAGTAGTTAAAATAAATTGTTTTGTACAGTCTGGTTGTGCCAGTTCAATTTGGTTTGCAAATAGATTTTTGAGTTTTTCACATGCAATAACTGCTTCTTGGTCTAAATCCAGTTTTACTTTCTTTGACATATGTTGGGAAATTCTTCCATTTTCTCCTGACAAGTATCTGGTTAAGGGTTTTGCTATTAAAGCATAGTCTTGAATAAATTTCCTATAGTATCCTGTAATTCCTAAAAACTTCGTAATTGTCTCAAAGTAGATGGAATAGGGAAGTGTTTAATGCACTCAATTTTTTTGGGCCTGTTTTAATAATTAATTGGGCAACCATATATCCTAAAAACTCGACTTCGGTTTCATAAAATTTTGATTTTTCTAAAGATATTTTCATATTGGCATCCTTAAGTGTTTTGTCTATTACCTGTAAGTGTTCTCTATGTTCTTCTATATTATTTGAATAGATTATTATGTCATCGATATATGCATGACAAAACTTTCCTACATAATTGCGTAATATATTATCCATCGCTCTTTGAAATATGCTAGGGGCATTCCTTAATCCGAAAGGTAGTCTTAAATATTCATATTTGCCATTGTTGACACTAAAAGCTGTTTTTTCTATATCCTTTTCGTGCATTGTAATTTGATGGAAACCTGACTCTAAATCTAGTGTAGAGAAGTATTTTGCTGTTCCTAAGTTTGCTAATATAACGTTTGTGTCTGGGATAGGGTATTTATCGGGAACTGTATTTTCATTAATTTTCTTATAATCTATAACTAGCCTAAGTTTTGGTGTACCATTTTCGTTTACTCCTTTCTTTGGTACAAAACATATTGGTGAATTATAGGGGCTTTTACTTGGACGTATTATACCATTATCTAATAGATTCTTTATTTCATTGTTCACAAAAGTATTAACGGACAAGGGGTATGGGTACTGTTTACTCCATATGGGAGTTTCAACAATTCTGCGTATTTCAGCTTTAACGTCCGTTCTAAAGGGTAAATTTGTATTTATGTATATTTGAATGAATTTTTTCGATTTCATTCTTTGTTTCTGTTTTCAAATATTCAAGACTTCCATTTTTTAAATTATTATAAGCGGTATTATTCTTCGCTGGCTTTCAAGGATCTTTTTGTCCCAGAGTAGTACTTAAATTACATAATTGCTGGCATAATTCATCAGCGGGCGCCATAGGAGCATTTGAGCTTCCCAAGGTAGTATTAAAATTTCCATTATTATTTTCAATATAAATTTTTTCCGTTTTGTTTTTATATTTTAATATTTCATTCTTTAAATCTGTTACAACTCCTGCTTTTTTCAAAATATTAAGCCCTATTAGCATATCTGCTTCTAAATTTTCTATTACGTAAAATCTCTGTATCGTATTGAAGATATTTACATCACTATAATCTTCAATAGTGGTGAATCCGTTAATTGTTTTTACTCTTTTAATTATATCTAATTTATCTCTATATAAAAAAGTGTTTGGTTTGCAATAGCAACAAGTGGCTCCTGTGTCAATTATGACTTTTAGTTTTCTTCCTGTTACTCCGCAGTACCTATAAATGTATGGGAGTTCTGTCATTAGCCTAAAAAAGCTTGTTCTTGAATATTATTTATGCGTTGAATTTTAGATGGAGGTTGTGGTGTTCTTTTATGTTCTTCAAAATTCTGTTTGGCGTATGTTTGTAAACGCAACACGTTGTTTGTGGATACTGGAATCCACGTCCATTGGTTCAGGTTGGTTTCTTTGGTGTCCTTGATTAAATCTTTGTACGTGTTGTTGGTTATTTTTGTTTACTTGAGGGAATACTAAATTGTTCTGGAACTGGTTATTTGTGAAGTTTAGAGGAGATGTTCGAGGATTATGAACTTGCAATTTTACTGGGTTCGGCTGAGCCTGACTCCTACTGAATTGGAAAGCAAAATTTGCTCTCATATTGTTTGAATTTAATTCTAGAGCTTTCGCTAAAGCATTTGGTAAATCAGATGGGGCTAAAGAGAACAAAATGTTTGATAGGGAGCCGTTAAGTCCTGAAATGAATATTCTCAAGGCATTTTTCCTGTGTTGGTCATTAAGTTGATCTACTAGTCCCTTATTTAAACCATGTGACATTATCGTCTTATTAATTATCAAAGTCAATTTTTTATAGACTTCGTTATAATAATCAATAATGGACAAGTTTCCTTGTCGAAGAATGCTTATCTCTTGTTCAGGGATATGGATTGGTTGCTTATCGGCATAGGCGAAATCCAAGCGGCTTATGATCGCGTCAAAATTGAGGACCGTTCCGTGATTTGTAAGAACGTCATTTGCGTATTGTATTATTTGGTTTCTTAATATCGTTAGTTCGGCAAAGTATCTTTTGCTACCACGGTTATACAAAGACATTGAGTTATGGGCGGCTTCTCGCCAACTAACGTATGCTTCAGGTCTTCCTGCAAACTCCGGTAAGGATTTTATTACCTCTAATGATTCGTCGCATCTAACATTTGCGTCAATAGCCTGTACTATGTATTCTGTTATATTATCTCTCGTCGTTAATTGAGTTATTTGATTTTTCAAAAGTTCTATCTCATTCTGTAACGAAATTGTATTCCTTTTTATTAATTCTGAAATAATTTCTGCTGTTAGCATTCCTGTGGTATTGCTTGCTACACTCATTTTGCTAAATTTTTCTATAATTTTATCCAGTTTCACTAATATCACTATGATACATTCACTCAAATTTTTCTCAAAGGATTTGTGTCAATCGTCTGTCGTATTCTAACAATTAAGTATGTGTATACTTATTAAAGTCTTATATATTATATTATATACTGTATTATATTATGTTATATATATATTTTACTTATACTGTTCTTAAAAATAAGCTTACGAGTATGTTTTTTTCTGTGGTTGCTGTTGCTATTACCGCTGTTCTGCTGTAGTTGCTTCTGCCGTCGTTGCTGCCACTGCTGCCGCTCCGCTGTAGTTGTTCCTGTTGTATTTATTGATGATTATAAATGCTTC
The DNA here is from genome assembly GCF_016617805.1 of Bactrocera tryoni. NCBI lineage: Eukaryota > Metazoa > Arthropoda > Insecta > Diptera > Tephritidae > Bactrocera > Bactrocera tryoni. The sequence continues at coordinate 4,036,594 of NW_024396366.1, forward strand.
TGGAGTTTCATCTACTATAACATCACTTTAAATTCCGTTAGATCCTCATATATTTAATTAATTAAAATAAGTGGATATGATTGATATCGCCTTTTCGAACATAAACGATTTGACGGCGGATAGTCTCGTTTTGGTTTGCGGCAAAATTTGATTGCTGTTTATTCGTTGCTTTACATTAATGTTTTGAATTTATATTTTAACATTTATTTTATATAATTAAATTATAATTTCAATGCACTACAAATTGTATTATATTTTTTTGTTGTTTTTTATAGGCAATGTTTTTTATTATTATTTATTTTCAAAATTTTATTAAAAAAAAAAATTTAATATATATATTTTTTTTAAGTTTATTTTAGTTTATAAAAGTTTTAATTTGTTTTATTTTTCTTTTCTCCCTTTCCTTTTCTGGGATACTTGATTAATTTTTTTTTACACTTGTTTCTCCCTTTTATGGGATATTCGATTTATAAGTTTGTTTCCGTTACTGTTGTTGATTCGGGTAACCTTAAGGAAACTTGGAGGTTTATATTATTTTTTTATTTATGGACCCACACTTCCTATATGGAGCTTATCATATGGATGCACACTTCCTATATGGAGCCATCAGCTTACCGTCCTCTATGCATGCTTGATACAGCGGGAAAGCTATACGAAAGCCTCATAAAACCCAGACTCGAAGCGGCCATTAACGAAGCTGGAGGATTGTCCCCTAGACAATATGGTTTCAGACCCGGTAGATCAACAATAGGAGCCATAAAATGCGTCGTCGAAAGCGTAGAAGCAGCGCAGCGTAGATGGCATAAATATAAAAGAATAGTGTTACTGGCGACTCTAGATGTCCGAAACGCTTTCAACAGTGCTGGATGGGTGGACATGATTGACGCTCTCGAAAAAAGCTTCAAGATACCCGACTACCTCAGGGCTGTGATGCTGAGCTACCTTAGCAACAGAAAACTGCTGTATGAAACCAAAGAAGGGTCACGTTACGTCAGGAGCAGCACAAGGATCCATTCTAGGCCCAGACTTATGGAACATCAGCTACGACGCTATATTAAAACTAGAAATGCCAGACGAATCATATTTTATTGGCTACGCGGACGACATTGCGGCAGTAATCACAGCAAGGGACACAGAAGACGCGCGAAGAAAGCTGAATCAGGTCATGATACGGACGCAAACATGGCTTGACACACACAACCTCCAGCTCGCTACGGAGAAAACAGAGCTACTGCTGCTAACAAACAAGCACATACCTCTCGAGATAAGCATGCACACAACTACGGATATTCTTAGGACGCAGAGAGCAGTAAACTACCTAGGCGTAAAGACTGGACCCCAGACTAACCTTCTGGGTTCAAATCCAGCACGCCGCAGGAAAGGCAGCGAAGATCACCTCTCAACTGAGTCGATTAATGGCCAACATAGGGGGCCCCAGCCAAGAAAAAGAGAAAGCTCCTAATGTCGACGACAATAAGCGTCTTACTATACGGAGCCGAGATCTGGGCAGACGCTCTTAAAAAGGAAAATCGGCGTAAGGTAATGGCCAGAGTGCACCGCACCGCAGCCCTCAGAGTTGCATCAGCCTACCGAACAGTAACAGGCGATGCAATATTAGTTATAAGCGGTAATGCCCCAATTAACTTTCTAGCATATGAAAGGAAAAAGCTGTGGGAGCTAAAGAAATCATGCGATAATATCAAGAGCGCAATACAACAAACAAGAAAAGATACAATAACAACAACAACACAGCAACAAAGATGGGAGAATGAAAGTAGCGGCAGATGGACGAGCAGGCTAATAAAAGATCTAGACTTATGGACAAGCCGTAAATTCGGAGAAGTCGACTTTTACACAACTCAGTTACTATCCGGTCACGGATACTTCAAAAAGTACCTCCACAGAATGGGAAAAGTCGAAGAGCCGTCATGCCTATATAACGACGCGACAGAAGACGACGCTGAACACACATTCTTTGAATGTGTGCGCTCGCAACAAGAACGCACCGCCGTAGAAAACCTGGTTGGCCCAATAAACGCGCACAATTTAGTCAGCGTCATGTTGGAGAGTGAAGCAAACTGGGAGATCATCAAGAGTTTCGCAGCAATAAGCGGGACCTGGACGCAGGTGCGCAGATGTAAATCTCTCAATGAGAAAAATGGAACGCCACCCTGAAGTAATGCAAACGCGGTCCCAGGGTGGGCGACGGTTCCTTAGAGGGGGGGGTTTTTAGTGACCTGCAAGTGGCACATACCGCTGCTGTGACGATAGCACCGATGATGCGGAAGGCATTTTCCACCCCCTCACCCGCAAAAAAAAAAACACTTCCTATATGGACATCCGTGTCCTTTTACTGGAGTCGAACCACACTTGATGAAGGATATTTTTGTGCGGGCTCGGGCGCCAATTAATTTTTTATTTTCTTTATTGGTTTTTTTTTAAAGTAACTTATAACTATCGCTTATAACTTATAACTCATAACTGCCCTATTTATCTCTTAATTTTAGTTCTTATAGTATTATAATGCTGATCATGCAAAAAGGATGGCTGTGGCATTTCTTGTTGCGTGATCAAGTTCTTCTTGTAATTGTATTCCAATAGATTTTATGATGACTTTGCAAATTGGCTATTGTTGATTTTAATATTCTCTGTTTACGCTAATTCTATTTGTTATGATAGGCGTTTAGCTTGATCCTATGGATGAATGTGGTGTCGACTTACATCACATATGTGTCTACTAGAAATGAATGGGATAGGGGTTTATTTTAGTGGGTTTGGGTTGCATTAACTTGTATATGTGTACATATGTTATATGTATAATGGAAATTCCATCGAGTACATACATACAAAATATATATCGGGTGATTTTTTAAGAGCTTGATAACTTTTTTTTAAAAAAAACGCATAAAATTTGCAAAATCTCATCGGTTCTTTATTTGAAACGTTAGATGGGTTCATGACATTTACTTTTTGAAGATAATTTCATTTAAATGTTGACCGCGGCTGCGTCTTAGGTGGTCCATTCGGAAAGTCCAATTTTGGGCAACTTTTTCGAGCATTTCGGCCGGAATAGCCCGAATTTCTTCGGAAATGTTGTCTTCCAAAGCTGGAATAGTTGCTGGCTTATTTCTGTAGACTTTAGACTTGACGTAGCCCCACAAAAATAGTCTAAAGGCGTTAAATCGCATGATCTTGGTGGCCAACTGCCCATGCATCCCGAAAAATGCACTGTTTGGTGTGGTTTGTACGCTGGTGGAATCATTGGACCGTATTTTTTCAAAGATGCTGTTGGACGCAACGTTACGGTGAATGGCGATCGCTATCGTTCGATGCTAACAAACTTTTTCTTGCCAAAAATGGAAGAACTGAACTTGGTTGACATGTGGTTTCAACAAGATGGCGCTACATGCCACACAGCTCGCGATTCTATGGCCATTTTGAGGGAAAACTTCGGAGAACAATTCATCTCAAGAAATGGACCCGTAAGTTGGCCACCAAGATCATGCGATTTAAAGCCTTTTGACTATTTTTTGTGGGGCTACGTCAAGTCTAAAGTCTACAGAAATAAGCCAGCAACTATTCCAGCTTTGGAAGACAACATTTCCGAAGAAATTCGGGCTATTCCGGCCGAAATGCTCGAAAAAGTTGCCCAAAATTGGACTTTCCGAATGGACCACCTAAGACGCAGCCGCGGTCAACATTTAAATGAAATTATCTTCAAAAAGTAAATGTCATGAACCAATCTAACGTTTCAAATAAAGAACCGATGAGATTTTGCAAATTTTATGCGTTTTTTTTTTTAAAAAAGTTATCAAGCTCTTAAAAAATCACCCGATATATATATATATATATGTATATACGTTCTCGATGGAATTTCCATTGTTTACGCTTCGAAAATTTGTAACATGCGCACGTTTTCAAAGCTGATACATTTTTTGCCACACATGATTCAAATCAGTCCAGCAGAAAATTAATTCAAAATTAAGGAAATTTCATGAGATAGGGAAACTTCCCCGAATATTAAATAAAACTCTAAAAGATCAGGGGGGTTACTCTGTAATGCGATACTATTATGAAAATGTTCGCATCTTCAATTTTGGTACTCTGTAATTCGACAATCGCAGTAAATTTTGAAATTTTCGAATTTAGTTTTTCCCTTTCGCATTCAGTTTTTCCCTTTCGCATTAGCGGTACTCTGCTTTGCTAAAGCAATTGTCAAACATGCGTTATATTCGTAATTTTTGTACTACAAGTATAAAGAAGTCGCATTGCTTGGAAATGTAAGTTTCAAATATAAATTAGTTGTTTTAATTGCTACTAAAATATATAACGCCGTGAATATGAACTATTCTGCACAAATTTACAGGGAAGCACCGAAAATAAAACAACAAACTCAACCAAAGCAATTTGAAATTCTCGTGGATTTCATGAAGGCGCATCCCGATTTATCGAAAGGATCACTAAAAACACCAGACTCCAAAAATACCTCCAATAATTTATGGAAAAATTTAGTTTCCCATTTAAACGCAGCTGGGCCACCATTGCGCGACATTGCGGGGTGGAAAAAGGTAATTCCAATAATTGCACAGATAAATTATAAATGTGATTAAATGTAATCAATTAAAGGTTTGGGCAGACTATAAGATTCACTTAAAGGCAAAAATGCGACGAAACAAAAATAATATTTCGGGAACTGGAGGTGATCCCTCACTTTTCATACCCTTATCACAGTTAGAGCAACAAGTGAGTGAGTTATTGTCAATAGAGGAATCAATAAATGGAATGGGTGGTACCTTGTCATTCGGTGCAGCTACAAGCAGCATGTCGGAGGTAAATGCAGACCCTACCGAACCAAATACACAAAACAGGGAACTACCACAATGTTCCAAAGTGGCATGCACACCTCACAAAAAACAGCAGACTCCTCTTAATACACAAGAAAATGAACTACCACATTGTTAAAATGTGACGTACCCACTGCGCAAAAAGCAGCAGACTCTGCTTGAACAACAAGTCGAAAACCAAATTATATTCCACAATAACTCGATTAAAGTGTTAAACGATATAAATTTTGATATAAAAAATATTTCTAAAACATTGAAAAAAAGAAATAAATTAGAAAAACGGAGACTAACCTTTGAAAAGGAAAAATTTCTATATAAACAAAAAATTGATGAACAAAACTTGAGAAACTGGAAAATGTAAGTTAAATAACTATATAACTGCGAGAAACAGAATTAAAAACTACAAATTTAATCTGTAATTATTTAAATTTAATTTTCGTTATTACAATGAAATAGAAGACTGGATTTATTAATTTGCAAATAGTTCGTTTTAATTAAGTTGAGTTACGAGCATTTATCATATTTGTTTATTTGTTTTGTTTTTATTATTTTCTATATTTTGCTCGTTTATACTTTGACATTTTTGGAAACAATGCCAACTATTACATAAAAAGAAAAAAAAGCAAAGGTGAACAACATTGTTAGTGATGCGTAAGCAATACAGAGTATCAATTGCCTATCGCATCGCATTGGGCTTTCGAATCGCATTGTCTTTCGCATCGCTATACAGAGTAAGCCCCCAGTATTGTAAGGGCTACTCGAAAGCCACAACTACTCGATCAAATAATGGCCGGTACGTCGTACGACTACCATTAAAGCCACAATTTTCCAACAGTCCACAAATCGGTATAAAAAACAAAGTCAGAGTTACCTATGACAGTCCATATATTAAAAGCACATACAACTTTTCGGCCCCGCAGGATGGCTTTCGTAATGAAAAAAAAAACACAATCCTGAACGATTACTTAAGCGGTGGCGTACTACTACTTGTCAAATTACAAATTTTCCAAAAAGTCGAAAAATCGACACCTATAATACAACATGGGACAACTCAAAATTAACGTTAAGGGATCACTATGTTCCCTATGCGATACTGTGACGCACCTGGACTTACAAAAAAGCAAAGGTCGCTCTTATCGCATCTACATAAGCGCTCCTCATATTGGTGATTGTGGGAATCAGCTGTAAAAAGCTTCAAATTAATTATGAATTAATAATCACAGGGTATGTTTTCAAAGGCGCACCCATTCTGGCCATACCTGAGCCAGGTATGGAGTTGCAGTCCATAATAAGCCGATAAAAAAAATAAAATAAAATGAAACTGCACCAATCGGCAATAATACAGAAAATCAAATAATAAATAAACCGCACAATAAACTGATAAAAAAAATCGCAAATATAATAAGTCGTCAGTGAAATTAAATAAATAAGCAAAATAAAGGTGATTATCTCAAACACCTACACGTATATTAAAATTCATAACAAACAAAAGGCCGTTTTCTACACAAAGGTGTAAATATACATATATCAATTAGAACTCCATCACCAAATATCCGACGGCCGCGATGCTACTCCACTAGTAGTGCGCCAACATATGTACATACGTATAATACTAGGCGAAATATTCCCCTACGGGGCCCGAAAAGTTTTATTACTCAACGTATTTTTAATAAAGCAGTTCCCTCGCGAAAATTCAGTTATTATAGGACACGTTTTGTCTTGTGCACAAAAATGGGTATAAGGATAGTTGAATTGCGAAAAATCATATTATACTGTTGAAAAGAATGAGTTAATTATGCAACTTGACAAATAATTATTCACGTGATAATGAGGACAACAAACAGTCGAGAGTATTCATTTATTTCATTTTATCTAATATTTTTACCAACTTGACTGAAATATGGAAGATTATGAAAGATGAAACGTTACTTACAAATACATACTATACGTTAAGCCTACGATCAAATTTGCCTTTTTCTAGTTTTACGCTTGTGAATCATTTTCAGCACACAAAAACATGTGCAAATCCTTTTGTTGACAAAAAAATCAAATAACGCTGCCAACCACTGATAAGCAGTAGAACGAAGCAAGATATGTTTAAATACCACAATAGCTCTCCCTTAATATTTCAAATTCAAATTTAATCAGCGCGCTTCGTTGTCAGCGCACTCTGTGCATCGATCTGTGAATCTCTTTGTCGCTCCAGCAATGAGTGGGGAATTTCATGGTGCCCAAGCATTCGTAAAATTGAGTTTCCCATTAGCGATCTATGTACATTGCATGGCATAAAGCTTTAATCTGGCAATCAACTCAGCCTGCGAAGTTCTTGGTATCAGAAATGCACTAGGAACAATTGGATTGTTACACAACTTTTTCCGTTGGCCAAAACGATTGGAAGTGTTGAAAAGCGAAATTGAGAAGTCTGGAAATGAATGTCAAAAACAAAAACTGAAATCTGTATGCCCAACAAGATGGGCTGAAAGCCATGAAGCCGTATCGACATACATCGAATTGCATCCGTTCGTGATTAAATCATTAGAAAGAATCGTAACTTAGAAGGATCCGGAGACTTCAACTACGGCCTCTCAGCTCTTTGCTGCTATTTCTGCTGCAGAATTCCAAATTTCCTGCTTCATAATGCAATCCGTACATGCAGTCGTTCTACCTCTCAGCCGGCAATTACAATCGCCTGATGAAGATCTCGCAGAAGCCATTAGATTAGCGGACGACGCTTTAAAAGAGTTCGAAGAAATGCGACAAAATGCCGCAAAAAACTTTTTTTTTGATTTTTAATAACGTTGAAGAAGTATGCACCGAACTAGGTACAGAAATAAAGGTACCACGCTACAGTAGTCGCCAAATGAATCGCTACATACTATCGCATTGCTTTTTATATTCCCTTTCTTGATACTTACATTGCTCATCTGAAAAGCGGCTTTCTTGACCACAGATCAGTGTTAGAAAATTTTTGTGTATTTTTCCCAAAGTACGAATTTGACGCTAAAAAATCTTGAGAAATATTTTCTTTTTATGAAAGGGTGATCAACTGTTCAGAACAAAACTTTCTTTCTTCTTTCATTTTCGGAATGCTCTCGAAGCTTTAGAAGCAGTGAACAAAACGTCTTTTGAGAATGTTTTCAAGATTTTACGCATATTGGCGTTATTGCCTGTTTCAATAGCATCACCGGAAAGAAGTTTCAAGTTTAAAGAGAATTAAAACCTATTTACGAAATACGACAGGTCAAGATAGGCTTAATGGTCTAGCATCAATGAATATTCATAGGGATTTTGATCTGTCAGTTGATGAAATACTAAAAGAATTCTTTCAAAAACCAAAGAAAATGGAATGTGAGATCCCATGTAATCTTCAATTAATCACTGAGCTTCAACGATACTGCTTGTACAAATGTAGAGAAAGTTCGAATTATATGAATAACAACAAAAATCGTGTAACATATTATAATTGCTCATAATTTGATGTGATTTTTTGGATCAATAACCTCATTCCCAATCACAAACACAGCGAAAATCATAGTAGAGAACTACTACCCACAGCAGTTGTCTCCATCGAATATCGAGGAGAACTGTTCAAACTAAGAGCCCTAATAGACCAAGGATCACAACGATAATTCATAGCGTCTAGGCACAAAATAGGCTAAAACTGCCAACAAAATAAGCCAATTATGAAATTACGGGAATGGGCGGACGAGTAGTATAAAACTCAAATAAAATTTGCCCCATTACCCTAATTTCCCCTCAAGCGGATAAGCGCGTTCAAGCAGAAGCCATAGTTTTACCGCAACTTACCAACATGCTTCCAAGCTATCATATAGATAGCAAACATTGGCAAAAGGTTACACACCTAAAGTTAGCAGATCCCAACTGCAAAACCCCTACTCAAATAGACCTTCTAGTAGGCAGCGATCTTATATCGCAAATTATACTAGAAGGTGTTGAAAAATTTTCAAAAACACTTCTGGCGCAAAATGCCATTTTCGAATGGTCTAGTTGCGGAACCAGTCACAACAATGGCAACTCAAGTTGATGGGGGGAACTCCCCCCATTTCAATTACAATACCAGAAGTTCAGTATTGTGAAGACTTTTACAAAGCCACAAATACTCGGTCATATAATGGCCGGTAAGTCGCACGACCACCACTAAAACAATAATTTCCAGACACACTCGCCTTAGGTCACTCTCGCATCTCTGCAATATAGCAGTTTCTAACTATGGAAAAAACGTACTTAGAAAAGGTGAGCTCAAAACAAGATTATGATGGTGTCTTAGAAGAATACCTCCATTTAGACCACATGGAGGAAGTAAGCCCATGCGAAAAAATCATAAAAGGCAAATATTACTCATTTATACTTGCCACATCATGCAGTAGTAAAGCCTGACAAAAAAACAAAAAGGTTAGAGTTGTCTTCAATGTCTCAAGATCCACTAGCTCGGGGAATTCCCTAAACGATATTCTATGGGGTCCCGCCATATTTAAGTGGCGTATATACAAATACGTATTCAATGGGGATGTCGAAAAGATGTATCGACAAATACTCGTACATAATGATGATCAAGATTTTCAGCGGATTATTTTCCGAAAATCTGCCAATAGTCCACTACGCGACTTTAAATTGAAAACAGTTACCTTTGGCGTCAACTGTGCCCCATATCTAGCCATTCGTACACTACACGAACTAGCAGAAGACACAAAGTCAGAATTTCCTCTGGCAACACAAGTCTTAAAAACGCAAACGTATGTAGACGATATCCTGTCTGGAAGCCACTGTCTTCCACAATCATACTAGGGTTTCCATTGAAAAAGATAACAGCTAATCACCCAAATATTTTAAAAAATATTCCGAAAGACCATTTGTTGGATACTAATTTCCTTATATATTATACTTATTCTTCTTCTTCTTAATTGGCGTAGACACCGCTTACGCGATTATAGCCGAGTTAACAACAGCGCGCCAGTCAAATCTTCTTTTCGCTACGTGGCGCCAATTGGATATTCCAAGCGAAGCCAGGTCCTTCTCCACCTGGTCCTTCCAACGGAGTGGAGGTCTTCTTCTTCCTCAGCTTCCTCCGGCGGGTACTGCGTCGAATTCTATCAGAGCTGGAGTGTTTTCGTCCATCCGGACAACATGACCTAGCCAGCGTAGCCGCTGTTTTTTAATTCGCTGAACTATGTCGATGTCGTCGTATATCTCGTACAGCTCATCGTTCCATCGAATGCGGTATTCGCCGTGGCTAACGTGCAAAGGACCATAAATCTTTCGCAGAACTTTTCTCTCGAAAACTCGCAACGTCGACTCATCCGTTGTTGACATCGTCCAAGCCTCTGCCCCATATAGCAGGACGGGAATCATGAGTGACTTATAGAGTTTGGTTTTTGTTTGTCGAGAGAGGACTTTGCTTCTCAATTGCCTACTCAGTCCGAAGTAGCACCTGTTGGCAAGAGTTATCCTGCGTTGGATTTCTAGGCTGACATTCTTGGTGGTGTTTACGCTGGTTTGATGACAGGAGATATTTCTTTTGCTTCCTTGTCCAGTCTGGAGAAAGCAGAACTGGCGCGGGTGTTGAGGCCGATGATATCAATATCATCGGCATACGCCGATATATACTACTATATACTACAGAGTCAATATCCGCATTAAGCGCCATAACAAAAAGACAAATTTTGTCCGCGGTCTCAAAACTTTTTGACCCCGCAGGATGGCTTTCGCCAATTATGATACAAGCGAAAATTCTGATACAAGAATTATGGCTACACGGTGGGTAAACTATTCCTCCGAATACAAAGTGGAACTACACGGCTTTTGCGACGTCTCTGAAAAGGCATATTGTGCCACTATATACTATGTGCGTATACAAAACGATGTCGCAACTACAAGCCACCTACTAGCGGCAAAAGCAAAAGTTGCGCCTTTAAAAACGCTAAGTCTCCCACGACTTGAACTCTGTGGCGCTCTGCTACTAGCAAAACTAACTTCAATGGTGCAGACCCACTTAAACATGGCGAAATACAAATTATATTTATGGTCCTCCGCCTATATGCTCAAGTTTTTAGAGGCTTAAACTTAAAGTTAAAGGAGTAACTTATATTTAACTTAAAGCTAAAGGAGTAACTTATATCCATTGCGATGCATTGACGCACCAAGACTTACAAAAAGTAAAGGTCGCTCCTATCGCATCAACCCAAACGTGCTACTTCAGCCGCGATATAGCATTACTAAGGGAATCGAAGCCTATTGATAAAAATAGCTCACTCTTAGTTCTAAACCCATTTCTAGACACGAAGACACATGTGCGAATGGTCGGCTTGCTAATTCAAGCCTAATGTATAATGAACGCACCCTATAATCACACTAGAGAGGTGTCCGTTTGCCACTTTATTTATTAGATATATCCACATACTAATGCTCCATGCCGAACATTGTCTCATACAACATATGGTCCGCCAAGAGTTGTACATACCCCGACTGAAGACCCAAATAAATAAGTGCATTTTAATGTGCAAAATTTGCACTATGCTTAAGCACAAAATGCGATCGCAGATTAGGGCAGCACTTCCACCTGAACGCTGCAATTTTGCTCCGCCTTTCACCACTACAGGTGTAGATTTTGCTGGGCCTTATATGATAAACGCGTCCATTATAAGGTCTCCTACCCTCATGAAAGGCTATGTGGCATCTTGAGCTATGCACGAATCTGACGAGGGAGGTTCTTCTTGCGGCTCGTTTTGTCGGACGACGAGGCTTTCCATCAAAAATCATGAGCGATAATGGTAAAACATTTATCGGAGCTTAAAGAGCTACTGAAAGACAGTTTGTGAACTTCCCAAAACAAGTCTCACCTGACATTGTCCAAAAATACGCTCCTCAAGGTATCAATTGGCAGTTTATCCCCCCAAGCGCTCCTCATATGGGCGGCTTATGGGAATCAGCGGTAAAAAGCTTCAAATCTCATTTTAAAAAGATAGCTGGCAACCACAAATTTAATTATGAAGAACTCACGACTCTGTTAACTAGAATTGAAGCCGTTCTTAACTCACGGCCTCTCGCTGCACTCTTGCAAGATCCCTCAGACTTTACTACTCTCACGTCAAAAAAAGCATCAACTAGTAATAAACACCAACAAATGACAAAAACAAAACAAGGTCGATCCACATGACGACTCGTTCCACATTACGTGGACCCAACGGTCATATGATTATATACACATATATATATGATAATTAAAAGAACTATTTCTTAACAGATCAATATGGATGATGAGATGCCAATTGTACCTACGCCCACTGTGCGTTCGACCGTCACGGTTCCGCGCTCTAAAGCTGCCCCAGTAGCAGCGCCGCGAACAACCATCGCTACCGCAGCCCCCCGAGCAGTTCCAATAGCTCCGCGTACGCATCTGCATCTTCAAGGGAATGACACTTCAGTAACGCAGGTCGCCCAGGCCCACGGCCATTGCTTGAATTGTCTGGCGCCTACCCATCTAACGCGCGAATGCACCTCCGGGTATCAGTGCCAGGTTTGTATGCGTCACCATCACACGCTGCTACACCGCACTGCCGGACCCGACGTCGAGCGTCATCATGCCCCTCGCGGACCGCCGTACGACAGACCTCAGTAACGTTGTAGCAACTCTTCAACAACTACAGAGGCTACTAGGCTAAATACTCGCCTAGAGGGGCCAGGTTGTATAAATGAGCATCCTATCCCGACATCTACACATAGACCACACTATCACACCACATCAACTCAGTCTCACAACACTGACACGCACCTTCACCATACTCACCATCAGCGCTTACAACCCACATTCCACACTACTCAGGCGAGCACCACACATCGACACCCACATACCAACCACATCACACCATCACCAAAGGGAGGAAAAAGGGAACCGACAAGGAGATCACACCTCACTTCGCTTTCGATCTCAGTAGCGACTTGTACGCGTGTGCGAATATTGTTCCGGAACGGCATCAGCGTTTTTCTTTTTTTTTAATCCTCAATACAGAAGCGTTTAAGTTGGGAAAACTTCGGCAGGCAGTCAATGCGACTGCTGTTCCTTTAATTGGTGGAATATATTCAGGTGGCTATTGGGAGGTTAGGAAGCCTCTCAAGGACCGCTACGTGAACAAAAAGCAGCTAGCGGAAATACATGTATGCCGTTTTCTTAACCTTAAACCAGCTACCCATGAGTCATCACAAACGTTATTGGCTGTTGTGGATACGGTTCATGAGTCGCATTACGTGTTATGGACATCCTATAATTGGCTGTACCAATCGTGGTGGCTAAGCTTCCAGCCGTAACTAAGCGTGACTGGTGTATGGAGTTCTCCACTACAGAAATACCACAGTTAAAAGATCTATTGAAATTTCTGGAAAGACGTGCTCATAGCCTCGCTCCTTAACCATCGGTCTCAGTTATGGCTTGCCACTGATCACTGAGAGCGCATGTGGCTACTATGGATGCCGCTCTATGCGCTCATTGCGGGTTAGCGCATCGACTTGCCAAGTGTCCTGCAATATTGGGTCTTAGTATCGAGCAACGATTTGAAGCCCTTAAGAGGTTGAAATTATGTTACAACTGTTTACGTTCGTCTGGTAATTCTCGAAATTGTCCTCACAAGTACAACACAATCCTATGGTGAGACAAGTTCAACAAGTCGTCAAAGTTTTCTTCTACCACTACGCCAGCCGTATGCAATGAGGTACCTGCGGAGGTGCCGACAACCACAACAGCATGACTAGCCGCACCAGCAAGGCCTCTCGTTACCAATCCAAAGCCGATCACTTTTTTAGCAACAGCACCTGCATATGTCTTTGGAGAAGCATCGGTGCAGCGCGTGGAACGAGTTCTGTTTAATTCCGGAACACAGGTTAGCTTTATAACGGATCGTCTAGAAAACTGTTTGCAGCTATATTGACGAAAATGCGACTTGATGGTAGAAAGTGTAGCTGCGACCATGAATAATCGAGTGAAAGGCAGCATTAACAACAACATCTAATTTTGAAATGCGAATTGACGCCTTGGCTTTATATTCCATTACTTCTCCGACTCCAGCAGTGAAGATTGACATGAACCAATGGCCATACTTGAGAGGCATAGATTTGCGGACAACCAGTTTGGTACGCCTGGAATTATCGACGTTCTTATTGGCGCGGACGTGTGGGGGCGTCTCATAGAAGGTGAAGTCATCGGTGGAAAGCCAGACGAACCAGTTATATGATACAGTTCCCTTACGACGGAAGGCAACGGAACTGGGTGACTCGTACACACGGGCATTACAGCAATTTCATAGACTAGGGCGTCGTTTGGTTACGGATCCAGTCCTTAGAGAAAACTATAACGACTATCACATATGGTATGGCATGCAGTCCACATAAAGCAATACAAACCCTACAACAATGTGCTTATGACAATGATTCGAACGATAGTCAGGTGATAATGAGTTTATCTAATGAGCCGTCGACTGTGGTCAGTTTCGATCACAGCTTTTAGAGCTTAATCAAATTCATGCATGGAAATGGCTCCACGTGTTGAAACATCGTTTCATGGGTTTTGCGATGCTTGTTTACATGCATATGCAGCGGTGATTTATTCGAAGACGTCGTATACAGACGGTTCTGTACATTTCACTCTTCTGTTGGCACATACCAGGGTGGCACCACTCAAGGCTGCTACCATACCACGCCTGGAACTTGCCACAGCGTTACTTCTTGCCGACACATTCCAGAACGCACGGGATTCTTTGGGACTAGCTAACGTTCCCTACTATCTATGGTCGGACTCAGCGATCCTGTTGTGGTGGCTGAGGAAGGATCCAGCAAAACTTAAAACTATTCATATCAAATCGGGTTCGTAGAATACAGGAGTTGACATCCGCCGAGCAATGGCATCACATTCCTTCTGCTCATAACCCAGCTAATTGTGCCAGGAGAGGCATCACACTTGGCGAGCTACTAGTACATCCACTTTGGTGGCATGGATGTAAGGTGGCAGAGATGATTTATTTGGACAGTAATGATGTTCCTTCAGCAAGGATGAGTCAGATGTTTTACTCGCCGAAAACCGAAATACGATCAAATTGATTGTACTCGTATCACATCCGTTATTTACTCGTCGTCCAAACGGATACGCTATTCTGTTAACTGAACGGTTCAGTAGTATCACGCGATTGTTGGGAACGTTGGCCATTATCCTACGTTGATTAAGAAACATCGACACCTTCGCCAACCAGCTATCAGTGCTCAGAAATTGGACGATGCACTATACACTATAATCCGTTTAGAGCAAGAGGAACTTTTTGCAGTGGAATATCGAATGCATCTTCCAGTCGAATAATGCATTTAAGTACCTTTATAGATAAGAACCGAATCCTACGTGTTGGAAAACGAATTCACAAGGCCGAACTAGAACATGATCAACGATTCCCTATTGGTCCTGAAGCAACAATTGGCTTCCTTATCCGGGCAGAGGATTAGAGCCGCTAGACCGTTCATTTCATCTGGTGTCGATTACTGTGAACCTTTCACACTACGAATCGGAACGAAACGCCCTTGAACCAACCAAGGCTGTACATGTTCAGGTGGTTGATGACCTATCGACACAAGCCCTTCTAGATGCCTTTATATGGGATTTATATAGTAATATTGGTACAACAAAAGTATGTATATATGTATGTATGTACGTACTCGATGGAATTTCCATCGAAAATTTGTAACATGCGCACATTTTCAAAGCTGTACATTTTTTGCCACACATGATTTGCTGTACTCGTAGATTTACACGTAGTTTACCCGCAGTTTCACATCGTTTCAATCAATCGTCGCAACGCTATGAACTGACATGAGACGATTTGAACCGAAGCCAGCCATACCGTTTACTCGATCGTGATTGCCGAACAGATTTTTTTGTTTATAATGAACTAAATAGATTTGATTGTGTTTTTGGTACGAGTTCTGATTTAATCATACTTGTTGCAGCTCACTGGTGCCAACCGACTCCTGAAGGAAGATCTCTCAGCATGGCAGGGTGAGAATAATCAGCGATCGTTTGCAAATTCGGGCGCGCATTGGCATTTTATTATACCCAGTGCGACGAATCAAGGAGGTCTCTGGGAGGCTGCAGTAAAGTCCGCTAAGCACCATTTGATACGCTGCGTAGGTGCGCAGGTCATACGGTACAGTCAACTGCAAACTCTGGCCGTGAGCATGTCTCAACTTCCGTCCTATTACACCACTTTACGACGATCATGAGGAGAAACTTGCGTTAACGCCTTGTGATTTTCTGATTGGATCTCCACCACTGGTTGTCCCCGAACCAGATACCAAACATATTCCTAGCAACCGACAGAAGCAATAGCAAATACAATAAGGATTTTGGAAGCGATGGAGTGAGCAGTATCTCACCATTCTACAGAGACGAAATAAATTTCTTCGGCGCACGAAGAATATAAGGGTGGATGATATCGTCCTAGTCAAACAGGAGAACCTGCCTCCAACCCACTGGTGCCTGGATCAAGTGACAACAGAACATCCCGGGGTGATAGTGTAGTCCGCAATGTCCGCAACAGCTAGAGGATACATGAAACGAACCGTCCAGAAACTTTGTCTGTTGCTTGAGAAGGAGGATTTCGAGTTGACCGGGCAGGAAGTTTAGGATTATTGACGATAGCTTAAAATTTTTTTTAATAATCTTAAGTCTGATCTGCCAATACGGTTTTATCTAATTCTGTTTCTCATCTCTCTTTTATCATACATTTCTATTTATTTTTATATTTGTTTATTAATATTTCGAAGTTAAGGTATTTTAAATTCCTTTGAATTCCTACAAATACCGGAGGACATATATGTACAACTCTTTTCTCTGATTTTAACTCAGTGCTGATGGTACTCATCTCAATAAAGCATTGAGGACCCGTTGGTAAATTAAATTATTTAACAGTAATAAAAAATGGTTTATCTTCTATCGATTTTCATTGAAAACATTATAAAAAAAAGGACAAGCAGCCGTTTACGAGAGTTAAAAACTCACATAGCTACCGTCTGTCACTTACAAATTTGGTTATGATTAAGTGCGCAATTAATCCGGATTAACGCCGTCGTCTGTCAAGGCTATAACATTTATAGCGCAATTCTGTGAGCAGTCTCTAGTCACTCTTTGAGGTAGTCTCAATTTGTGACTAGTAACAAGTTATAGCGCGATTCTGTAAGTAGTCTCTAGTGACTATTTGAGACATTTTGAGGTAAAACCTCAATTTATGACTAGTTACCAAGAATGATAGAAACAAAGACTGCGCAATTACGAGTTCAAATTTTGTTGGTTCTGCGCATCTACGTCACGGTTGACCAACGTACAATCAGCTGATTTTCAGTTGTTTGTTTTTCTTTGCAATAAGAAGCATTTTTGTATTGCAGGCACACAAAAACATGAATATCATCAAAAGTTAACATCAGTATAAGTGAATATTTTATAGTGAACATTTCCTACATATTCATTTAATTGTACTTTCATTTTATTATTTGATTTTCTTTTTTTTTGCTATGCATATGTTCAATTAAGTTTTTATTTAAGGAACGAATCCTAAAATACATTCTAGCTCTGAAAATCAATTCTTTTACTTTCGAGCTACAATTTACAAAATTACTTAAATCTAAGTGCTTCTGCACGTAATTTGTACATACATATATGCAAATCAGTACCATTAACATCGCCAAATACTGCTCTCATATGCTCCATCAACATATCTGTTGGTTTTGAGAGTCCTCCTTCAGAAAGGTGATCCACCCAAGAATAAGGTGAACAATTTTCTGAATTGGCACAAATTTCGGGGTTGTCTTTACCGAGTTTGTGGCAGATATACCCTGCCAAATTCTCAAGTCCGTCGTTGTTGAGAATCTCCAAGTCATAATTTTTTTCAATTGGGTCAGTGGAATTTAGATCAACTGACACACGTTGAAAAATATTACCTGCAAAAAATAATAAACATACATACATGCGTATAAATAAATGGAATAATTTGTTAGTCAAGATTATCATTATAGTTAGGATAAGAAACAGTGGTTAGTATGCAAAAACTTAGTTTGTATGTAAGTACATATTTGCATTTGTTAACATCAATACATTTTTATATAAGAATGTTTTCCTCTAGTTTTAGGTTTATAATACTACGTACGTTTAATATTTTGATAATTACCGGTTAGAGATAAGTAATTCCCTTCCAGATCTGGTGTGTTGTCGACTTCAACATTTCCTTCTTCTGTGATCGCTCCTTCGTTGTGACCAAGTATATAGGAACGCAGCCTATATTTGAACTCCTGCCTGTCAGGGTGATCGTGAAGACCGCCTTTTGACCTGATTACGCCAAAAAAATTTTCCAAAACATCCTGGTTTATTCGGTTGGTCAAAACGTAATCAATTTTGTACTGCTGTCTTAAGTCATCCAGCAGCAATTTCAAAACAATATTGCTTTGGAGTATACCTATAAATCATAAGTAAAATCAAAAACTGTAGAAAATCAACTTATCTAAATATATATAGCTTGGGTATTACCTTTTTGGAATGAAAGGAACCCATTTTTACCAATGACTCTCATTGATGAAACCATCTCCGTCATCTGTTCCAGTACATTATATTGTTTGTTCAAAGCCAAACCGTAGGCGTGCAAGCGTTCCCTCACTCCATCTTTGGGCTTTGACATTCATTAGATCAAACCAGTAATTTTTCTACAAAATTAATATTTATTATATATGAACATTTTAATTAATATTTTAAATATTACTTACAATTTTGAAAAGTCGATGGCATTCCTCCCAATTTTCGTTATCTAGTAGACCTAAACTAGCGGCTCGAGTTATTGCTTGAGCAATTGTGTGGGAGAACAATTTTGTGGCTAGTTTAACCTTTTGCCTTTCTGCTTCTGTTACAGACAAATGCTTCTGGGAAATTTTGTGCATGATGGACAGCTCGTTGGAGGTAAGCGAGAGCAGCTTCAGAATTATGTCTTTTCTAACAATTTTTTCATTGATAGTAAAGCCCTTATCCAAAAAATGATTTCTCTGTAGTTTTATTAAATGGGGGACCGTTGTGTGAAAACCCGCAATAGAAAAAAAAACACAATTAAAAGTATATCATAATTTACATAATTTTTTAGTGAGGTTTTTCCACATTATTTTCAAGATCATTATATAAGCCTCCCTGCGAACCACGGCTACCCGCTTGAGACAAATATTCCAATACAACTACACATTTTTTCTCTATACACTAACACCAACGCACATTTTCGGGTTATTTTTTGTTTACCTAAATGCGATGAAAAAAAGTTTCTTTCATCTCTTGATTTATTTGAAGGAGTGCGAAGGAGAAAACATTATTGTCAATAGTGACAAAAGAAAATCCCAAAAGGGTAATAAAAAACGATTGAAAGACGCATGTCATTCGTGATCGTACTATCGTAAAGGAGGCTCGTACAACAAGAAGGTAAGTGAATGATTTTTTTTAAATAATTTGCAAATAATTACTTCATTTGTTTTTATAGCATTGGAATTAGCAGCTGCAGCAATATCATCAGAAGCAGCAAATTTAAATTGTTAAGTAAGTATGTGAGAAAAAGTGTCTGTTGTTTGAAATTGGATTGCGCAGTTCAACAAAATACGCAAAAATAATTACATACATATGTACATAAGTATGTATTTTATGCGTTTAAGGTGGCCTGCACAATCCAATATAATAGGTGAAAACAAATGTTTGCCTTATATTTTAAATAATCAGATAATATTATTCTTTTATTTCAGATTTATTATGATTTTTATTTAATTATTCTTTCTTTTCAGATTTTATCACTATTTTTATTTAATTAATATTGGCTTTCATAGTAAATTCTATTTGTATTTAATATATTTTATTTTCAGGTATTTTTCTTTTATAATATTTTTCCACTCTTTTATTTTCAGGTTTTAAAAATTCTTTTCTTTATTTAATCTTTTTTCAGATATTACATATTTTTTAAATTAAATATATTTTTATTTATATAAATTGTAATAAATTTTTTGTAACATATAAAAAATAAAATAAAATAAAAATTTTGAACATTAAAAAGTTTAGTTTGAAATTTTAAAAGTAGGAATCAAAAAATGCAACCCTGCATCAGCTGTTTAAAATGCAACCCTGTATCAGCTATTTAAAAAGAGAAAATGCAACCCTGCATCAGCCGTCGATTGGGGATATTAGAGCAGGACAGATATACTTTTTTATATGACACTGCTGAATGAGCGCAACAAAGATGTATGATCACATGTATACGTACGTGACTGGGTAAAATATCTGCCAGGCTCTATATGTTTACCACCACGTTTACCACCATGTTACCCGCTAATTATCTGGTGTTTTACCCGCTCATGGTTGACAGGGCTCTATTTGATCTACCTAAATCGCTTACAATGGCAACAATATTGTAACCGCACTTTTTAAGGCTTGACAAAATGCTAAACAGTACTTCCTTCGTCATTTTGCAATCATACACGAAGAATACAGGGTGTTTCCATTTACTTATCAAACCTAAAAGAACAAAGTACATTAGAAAAAATTGACTTCAAGTAAATTAATGAGTTTAATTACCTCTTATCATTGCCACCTGAACGTAGTTAACAGGAGGCAATGTGGAATCAGTGGATCTATCGTAACAGTAACTCTTTCTGATCTTCATTTCATCAAAACTGAGTACACAAATTTTTTGCGCTTGTGTTAGCTCAGTTGCTGCCTTCAACAGTTTCATCACCGGCTCTATGACACCTGGAGCTACGTCAATTTTCTTTGACCACCATTGCAAAGTGCGCACACCTGGTAGAGGAAAGTTGTTTCTCCGTAAAAGTTTCTACGCTTTCGGGCTCGTTGAATATAGCGTGGTCGACTTAGCTATGTCTTCTTCTTTCCAATTCCGCCGTTTATTTCCATCCCTTAATTTTTCAATCTATGTATGTGTAATGAACTTTAATATATTTTGCAATATACTTTTTAAAATTTGGGCACTTACCAGGCCGTTGGTAAAAATGCAGCTAAGTTTTTGCTCCAAATTATTTCTGTGGAATTCCGAGGTTTTAATGGAAATCCTAAGGCGTTTAACTTCTGCTGACTGCTCATTTTTGCACTTATTCAAAGTTCTAACAACACTGTTCAGCCTTTGTCTAAAAATAATAAGAAATACACATACTTATGTAAGAAAAAGATACTTCATCAATATCAATTAGGACTAACATTTCTGTTTCCAAATGCAGTATTTTCTCGTCTTTCTCATCGATGACCTCTTCTCCTGCAGTTTAAGGTGCCTCTCCAACCTCGTATTCTTGAATTACTTCAACAGGGGCGGTATTCTTCAACATTTTTGTTAACATCTCTTTTTTAGAACGAGACTCCATCCTTTTCTGACGTTCATTAGCCTCTGCAGGAGCAGTGGTTAACGTGGGAAAAGCGCTAGGTAGCAACTTAGTTGGATTCCGCGAACTTAAACCTGCAAGAGTGTTTGGTTATAAAAGTAAAATTATTGTAATCAAAATCCTATAATTACCCATTTCAAACTGCAAGTTTCTTTCGATGGCTTCTGGCACGAAGTGCACTTCACAAATGCATGCATTTTTAACATTAATTTTGTCCGTACGACGACAAAAATGAATCCATTGTTTTACTACTGTTTTATCTTTAGGGAAATGCAAAAATCTCCATTTCGTAGCACAATTTTTACCATTATAATTATTGCACCCGAACACTGCGCAACGCATTTTAAAAAATATAAAATTTCAATTTAATACAACACTTGAAAACACAATTCGAATTCACTTTCAAAAGCGCGGGCGAATAATAAGTCAACCGTGACGTCAGCAAGAACAGCTGACTGAAAGCAAACATGCGCATTGCGTAATCTCTTTCTCTATCGTTCTTGACTAGTCGCTATTTACTAAACAGTCTCTAGCGTTAATCTCAAAATATTGCCTGATAGATAACAGGTCACAAAACTAAAAAGAACTTTTGTTTGCCATTTTGAATATACTGAATGAATCTATGAAGATCTCTATAGAGGCACGATTCCGATTACTTTTGTGGTCGGGTAAAAAAAAACGAATTTCGGTATAAATGGGGTATGTACAGATAGGGGAGCTTCTCCAGAGGAGGAATATGCAAAAATAATTTTGCTAACACTTATATTTTTTAAAACATTCCTGATTAAAAATTCAAAAATTTTTATTAATAACACATAAATATACACTCAAAACATTGAAATAAGTTCATATTTCACTTTTATTTTGTTATATTTTAGCTATATTTATTAATTTAAAAAACACTTAGCACACTCATCGTTGAAAAGGTTAAATTGTTTACAATTATAAGGAAAACGAGCGTTGCCACATCTTAAACACAAAATATGTCGGATTTTCAACGATTTTTTTTTTTTTATATTTTCGCATGATTCTTTTTTTCTCTTTATTAAGTATAATACAAAATACTTTCTAATATTTTTCAAGTTATAATTGAGTTGTGAACAATTTTTCCATCTACATATTTATAAAATAGATAGAACATATTATTAATGAGGTAATGCACCGCGACCTAGGGTCTATTGTGCCCTCTCCTATATCACATGTCTTCCCAAAATTCCCGGGCGCTATTGAGGTGATGTGATCCCTGCTAATGTATATGGAACCCAGGGCCTTAAGCCTTCTTCTGCAGATTGCTGTACAATCCAGAATTAGGTGTGCTGGTGATTCCTGTTCCAGGTCGCAGAACCGGCAGTTAGCACAGGAGACTATGCCCATGAGCTTGCAGTGCCCTGTGTAGATCGCGACGAGAAGGCGGAATTTGTTAAGGGGGAGGTTAATTAGTTCTTTGAACCTGGAGAGGTTGTACCCCCCAAGAAGCAGCTTGGCATGGCGCATACTTGCTGCCTGCTGCCAATGCCGTTCTCTCTCCATTCCTTAAGAGTGTGGGATCCTACCGCTATGCATGGTTCTGGTCCCATCATCTTGGAAGCTGCCTCTCATTTCTTCTATTCCTTTATGCCCTGGAATCCAAATTAGGTGCACCCGGTTGCACAAGGATAGGCGGTTTAGCCTTTCTATGCATTCCTCTACCAAAAGCGATTTGGTCTTATATGCTAAGATCGCTTTTAGTGCGGCTTGACTATCACTGAGAATGGCTATGCGCTGGTTGCGATAGTTGTGGCGGAGGTTGACTTCTGCGCACTGACATATGGCAAAAACTTCAGCCTGAAACAGCTTAGTACGCGGTCCCGCAATACCTGCCCCAATATCCTCCGGTGTTTTTGAGCCGTCAGTGTACCACTGGATGGTACTGTCTTCCAGCAGCATTTCTAGCGTGGAATCGTTCCACTCAGTCTTGCTGCCGAGAGTCACTCTGAAGTTCCTTTTGAAATTTATCCTCTTCGTGGTGCCGTCCTTTGGGAGGAGGGCCAGCGGTGTGCTTTTCGCTAGTGCCTCCATCTGTCGAGAGGACATTAGCTTTCCTTTTCCGCAGCCCTCTGCTGACATTAGCAACATGGTATGTTTTGCTACTTGTTTTATCCCCTGATGCAGCGGTGTGAGATCCAGAATGACTTCCAGTGCCACCGTGGGGCATGTACGCATTGCCCCCGAAGCACAGACACAGGCAAGCCTTTGCAGCTTTGATAGTCTACGGACCACCGAAGACTGCGCTGCCTTGGCAGCCCAGGCAACCGCTCCATAGGTGACGATAGGCCTTACAATCATGGTATACAGCTCATGATACCGGGCTTGCATCCTCAGGATCTGCCGGCCAGGCGTCTGCATATCATAAGTGCTTTAGTTGCTTTGGACAGCGTTAAGTCCAAATGCCTACTCCACCGTAGGGATGAGTGTAAAGTGAGCAAATACCTCCAATAGTTGGGGACCTCAAGCCTGGAAGTGATCTCTGCGTAGTAAAAGGGATCACGGTAGTTTTTGCTGGGTTAATGTTGAGCCCTACCGTGTTGCACCATCCTTTCGATAGGTTTCCTCCACCATTGTTTGCGCTATCCTAGTGCGCAGTAGGGCTCCTATCCATCTGCATACCGAAGCTGTTACGTTCTTACTCTTCAGTGCCTTGATCACGCTAGTGTGAGACGCGTTATCAAAAGCACCCTCAATGTCTAGAAAGGCGCAAATCGCTACCTCGCCGTTATCCAGCGAATCCTGCAACTCAGACGTGAGTTGGTACAGAGCCGTGTTAGTGGATCTACCCGCTCTGTACGCGTGCTGTCTGAGATGTAGGGGTCCATCCCCTTTAGCATGAAGGATGTGAGACTTATAGGCCGGACTGAATTGGCTAACGAATAGTCTCTCCTACCTACCTTGGGGATGAAGATTACTTTTGCAATTCTCCATGGCTCTGGGATATACGACAACGCCAAGCTGTCTCTCATCAGCCCCTGCAGGTGTGGCAGGAGAATATCCATACCTTGCTGCGAAAGGGCTGGGAAGACGCCATCCTCCCCGGTGACTTGTAGCTCAAAGAGGAGGCCAGTGCCCACTTGACTGAATCTACAGTGAAGAGATGCTTTGCAGTCAGCCAGTCTGGGCGATCCGGCCTACGTGTGACTGATGCTGGAGTTAGGTCAGCCTGAACTGTCTCCGGAAAGTGCGCTTGTAGGAGTGTTTCTGTCCTCTCTTCCGCGCTAGTCGTATAGGTCCCGTCCTGTCTTTTATGGATAATACCATGTCTGTCTTACCTCTCGACAACGCCTTGTGCAGCCGAGCTGCTTCGGAGGTCGAGGAGAAGCTGACACAGAATTTCCTAAAACTATTTGTCTTTGCAAACCTAATATCCTGGTTGTAGGTTGTTAGGTGCTGCTTGTATTCCTCCCAGTTGCCTGTCCGCTTGGCTTTATTGAACAGCCCTCGCACCCTATGTCTGAGAGCCGAGAGTTTGCTAGACCACCAGGAACAGATTTATTTACTGGTAGTCACTCTTAGTGGACAGGCACAGTGATAGGCGTCCATTCTGGACTGGTTTATGGCACTTAGTCTGCTCTCCAGTCCAGCTGTAGTGGACCTACCATCTGCCTGCCCCACTCCGCTTATGTGTAGCTGTAGCCGTCTCTCCTGGAAAGTAGGCGGATGCGAGAACGAAGTCTGAGCCTTCCCTGTCCTTCACTTGTACCGCCACTAGATCTTACGTTAGAAACTCTGAAATACAGAAGAAGTCTATATCGATTCTAACGACTACACAAGAACGGGGTCTCTCGCTAGAGAGATCCCAGATTACCATGATTTTTCTCGAATTGAGGCCTCTTACCTCTCCTTTGTACACCCATGGTTCTTGGATTACGAGGATGCCCAGGTTATCCGAGATGAACCTCTTTACGATGATAGGCAAGGCTGCCGATGCGCGATGCAGGTTCACCTGGTCAACTTCTATGCCGGCGCTGGGGCTTACAGTATCGGCTCGATGAGAGACAGGTCCTCGTCATCGCCATCTTCACCCACCTGCATTTCCAGCCCTTCCAGAAGCTCTTGGGGGGATGGAAGCGTGCCTTCCTGCTCGTTGGGGAGCTCACTGCTCCTACTCTTATCGGCGACAGTGGTTACAACCTGCCCAGCCATGGTGTCGTTGGGGACTCGTGTCGCTCTCCCGCAACCACAGCGGCAATCGCATCCTGCTCTGCTGAGCTGGCCACGGGTAGAGTCGGTACTGAAACAGAAGTTCGAAAGAGTGAAAGGATTCGTCATCTACTGTGATGTTGAGGTTCCACCCTGACCCCTCAACTTTGCTTGCTACGACCTTCCACGCTGAGGTACTTAAACCGAGGTTTTGTTCTTTACCAAACCAAGCGCGAAGTCGTAGGTCTTGTCCGCACTTCGGGGAAAGAATACTGTCATGTTGTGCACTTGTGGTATTTCCTCACCTCTTTTTACACACAGGAGCGGACCCTCCCAACCCTCTGGCTTTGACGTGACTTCCGTTAACCAGGTGGCCGACTCTTCATCCTGACAGTCGACCAGCAGCATACCTCCCTTAAAATAGATACCATTAAAGGAGCCGGTGTATCCATCGCCCATGAATAAGGAATTTACCAGGCCGTCTGTAGTTGCGGGGCACCACTACCATCCGGATGCTTCTCGCGGCCTCCTCGTCTGTTTCTTACGACCGTTCAGCCCACATTGTGGGCCTACCGGTCTATTAATTAGGAGGGGAATCTCAAAGGTCCGCCGCGCCAGAGCCCCTTGACGCGGTAAGGCCACCGTTACTTCCCAAGGCGGCCTGGTGTTGGGAAGGCTCCGTTCGAATACAGCCGAATTTACCTCGTGGCTGCAAATCTTCCAATGGGCACGCGAGTTGCATAACACCCTGGATTAGGAGGTAGTAGCTCTTGGTCGCCGCACACATCCAGCTTCTGCCAACCACCAGGAGAGATGCTATGCAGCATTACCCATGACGGTTGGAAGATGCCGTACTGTGTTGCAGTTTAAGCCCCTGCACCGCGACAAGGTGCCTACCATTCGCAGACATAATATGTGATTTATATTTAATAAACACAAATAAGAAAAAATCTATGATAATTTTATAAAATTTATGTCATGTGGACTTCGGCTGCGCTTTAAAAAAATAACCCTGGTCGAGCCAATACCCAGAGTGACTGTAGTACTTTCGCGTAGTACTCCGTTCGGCGTTGGCGGCCTTTGGCCCCGCATGAAAAAATAACCCTGGTCGAGCCAATACTCAGGGTGTCTGAAGTACTTCTGCGTAGTACTCCTTTAAAAATCTAAGTATTTTATTACGTAATATTGTTATTTAATTTTACTTAGTTGTTTATTAAATTTACATAAGCAAATATCCATATGCATGAAAGACTGTCTATACTCATTTTAATTTCAAATATAATTTGCAGACCCATGTTTTTAATAGAAATAAGATTGCTAAATTAAGAAAGAGGAATTATTGCGAAAAAGAGAAATTTCAGCGAATTGCTCATATTTGCTTATTATCATATGGCAGCGCTCCATTTCCTCAAAATGGTTAGCACATAAATGATGCTCACTACGAGTAATATTTAAAGTATAAATTTCTTTATTATAAAACCTGCAAAAAGTGTGAATTGTGAATTTGTTTAAATGTTTACAGTTTAATTAAATGAATTTGAAGTGAAAAATGTGCACAAAGTGTGCTAAATATAGTGAAATAGCTTGTTGAAATGTTCGAATTTTGAGATCTCAAATTTAGAGACTCGACCTTTATCACAGTACAGAATTCTGGTCAGGAATAAAGGGATGTCCAACTTATTCCAGTGTAAGAGCGCTTCAAAATTAGGGTTTTTTGTAACATTTTCCATTATGGCCAGATTGAACAAAATAATAATTTTTGGGCATTTAAATTAAAACACCCAACATTTAGTATGAATAAAAATTACTATATAGTGGTTATTTATTATATGGAGAAACTATTTAAATCTTATTGAAGTATGTTAGAATAACTGACTTTTGACCTCTCAATACCCAATAAAAGGATTTAAGCTTGTTAGCTCTCAATCATTAAATATTTTTAATCATTTTCCATTGAAAATAATACTATGATGCTTCAAATTACAAAACCTTTCATCAAATGTCTTTAAATTTCACTAATTTATTTAATTTTCATTGCTTTTACATTTTTTATACGTGGTCTTGAACGATACAACAAATCCCTCCGTTTACATATTTTTTTGATAAGATTTCAATTTGGTCGTCCCTCTTTTTCAATTGCTAAACGTCAAAACCTTCTGAACTCGATTAGCTGTCAAAGTTCAGTAGGTTTTGACGTTTGGCAATTGTTCTCTCACTTCTAGTGGGAGAGGAGTTGGACATCTCTTTATCTCTGATTCCGGTTGTTGTTGTGATGTAGCAGCAGAATCAGAGATAAAGAGATCTTTAACTCCTCTCTCACTGGAAGTGAGAGAGCAATTGCTAAACGTCAAAACCTACTGAACTTTGACAGCTAATCGAGTTCAGTAGGTTTTGACGTTTAGCAATTGGAAACGAGCGATGGCCAGATTGAAATCTTACCAAAAAAATATGTAAACGGAGGGATTAGTTGCATCGTTCAAGACCACTTATAAAAAATGTAAAACAATGAAAATTAAATAAATTTGTGAAATCTAAAGATATTTGATGAAACGTTTTGTAATTTGAAGCATCATAGTTTTATTTTCAATGGAAAATTATTAAAAACATTTAATGATTGAGACTTAACAAGCTTAAATCCTATTATTGGGTATTGAAAGGACAAAAGTCAGTTGTTATAATATTCTTTAAAAAGATTTAAATAGTTTCTCCATATAATAAATAACCGCTATATAGTAATTTTTATTCATACTAAATGTTGGGTGTTTGAATTTAAATGCCCAAAAATTGTAATTTTGTTCGATCTGGCCATAATGGAAAATGTTATAAAAAAAACGCTAATTTTTAGGCGCTCTCACACTGGAATAAGTTTAACAACCCTTTATTCCTGCTCTACCGTTGTGGGAACAAAATTCCGGTATTAATTTTTGCTTGCTTGCAACCATTTTAAATTATGTATATATGAAACTAAAATTATTTTTACACTATTTCAACAACAAATGCGTAATACCAAATTAATGAAGTGTTAGTAGATAAAAAATTTAAAAAATATATGTGCAAAATTCATTACAAATCGGAGAAGCTCGCATTTTAATTTTTTAACGTTATATATGTATTTTTTATATAACTTTCCTTATCCATAAATACCCTTTTTAACCCCGAAAGTGGGTATGCTATTCTAAATCCCAGCCATTAATATTCATCTTTTCGTAACTAAATTGTTTAGTTTTTACTTTAAAATTTTTCAGCTGTTTAATTTTTACGTTGGCAACACAAATAAAACTTCCGACTGAAAATTGTAATACGAAAATAGTTGAGTGAATATATGCCCCAGCTCAATCTGTTATTAACTGAATATAATTGTTAATCAACAGTCGCCTATTTTACATAAATAAAATTTTAGTAAATATAAGATAAAATATAATTATGAATCATACTTTTTAATGAAAACAAAAATACGATTACTTTCTGCCCTGTCTTTACTACAGCTGTGGCCCAGTTAGTTTATTATTGTAGTATAATTCTTATAGTTCTTGCTTTTTGTTATTTAATAAATGTATATCAATATTCTAGAAAAGAGCTGAAACAACTTAATCTTTCTTTTGAAGTTGTAGTTTTTGCAGTTGTTCATTGTATAATATATATACTTTTTATTTTGGAGAATAAGATGCATCTGCACCCACTTGTAAGATGTTATATAATCTGATTTACACATATTATTGTTGGTGTTTTCATACACTGCTTTAATTGAAGCTTCCGACTTTAAGAGATTTAAATTAGATCAGCAATATTGGCAGGCATTTCCTCAATAGTGGTGTGGTAGAACTGTTCTATGTCTTTAAGAATTCTTCTATCCTCGTCCGTAATAAAATTAATTGCCACTCCTTTGCGACCAAAACGCCCACCACGACCAATTCTTTAATAAAAATAAAATAAGAATATAATTTTACATAAAAAAAATATATAGTTACCTATGAATGTAATTTTCTCTATTGGATGGCAAGTCATAGTTGATGACTAGCGAAACTTGTTGTACATCAATACCACGAGCGAGCAAATCAGTTGTAATAAGAACACGTGAAGAACCCGAACGGAATTGCTTCATAATCACTTCACGATCACGTTGCTCCATATCACCATGCATGGCAGATACAGTGAAGTTATGATTTGTCATTTCTTGGGTCAACTGATCCACCTGCCAATTCAATAAATTATTAAACCATCTAAAAAAACATCATATCCTTATGTAATCTTTAATTACCTTGCGCCTTGTATTACAGAAAATTACAGATTGAGTAATGGATAGCGTATCATACAAATCACACAGAGTACCAAGCTTCCAGTTTTCTTGCTTAACATTAACGTAAAATTGTTTGATACCTTCTAATGTAAGCTCCTCTTTCTTCACTAAAATGCTTACTGGATCTCGCATAAAACAGCGGCTAACTTCAAGAACATCAGGCGGCATAGTGGCAGATAATAAAATAACTTGAACGTCTGGAGGAAGCATTTTAAAAACATCTTGTATTTGATCTTTAAAACCACGTGATAACATCTCATCAGCTTCATCCAATACGAACAATTTAATATTGTGTGTCCGAAGCACTTTTCGGTTAATCATATCATGCACACGACCAGGCGTACCAACAACAACATGACATCCAGATTCCAGGTTTCTGGCATCCTCACGCACATTAGTTCCACCGATGCAAGCATGCGAATGAACTTTCATGTATTCACCAAGTGCCATAACAACACGTTGAATTTGAGTTGCCAACTCTCTAGTTGGGGCCAAAATCAAAGCCTGACAGTCACGGATGGACATATCGATTTGTTGCAAGATAGCAATTGAAAACGTTGCAGTTTTTCCCGTTCCTTAAAAAGTGACAAATTATTTTAAAGAACCAGTAAATAATAGCTTGCGTATTAACTTTCGTAACTACTAATATTGACATTATCTGCACCTGTCAAACTGAACACCTTGCCAATTTGTCAAGATTCACAATTTAACTAAATTTTTCTCTTTTGTAATAAGGTCGCACGAATTACTTATGGAATTTTCGAGATGTTGGTGATTAATTTTCATGGAATGATTATTATTATGCATTTATGGCAAGCAATTTGACGTAAACTGCTTCCACAGGATAACCAGAAAAAATTATGAGAGTTTAATCACGGCTACATACAAACAATTATTTATTATTTTAAATAAAAAAGTAAATTGTCTAATTATTTTGCTATGCAGATGCTTAATATATGTATGAAAACATATTCATATTTCAAAATAAATTTACCACACCATTATTATTTATTATATTGATTTTTTCAAGGAAAGTGAAGATCACTAACCGAATGTATTTCTCAAGTAACCACTAAGAAAATTTTGTTTTTTTACCAAAAACCATAAAATTAGGATAGACGATTTACTCAAATACTGTATATGATTTTTTTTAACTATCACACAAATATTACAAACTAAATACCTATCCTAAGCTGCAAAATAAGATACTTCAGGCATATTCTTGTTTAAGGTAGTTTGTGCAATAACCAATATACATTGTTATAATTCCGAAAACTAATATGGTTGTACAGTTTTTGCAACAATTTGCATCTGTAATTATTATACATACCAGATTGGGCTTGAGCAATCACGTCGCGACCTTTAACACAAGGAATAATGGCGCGTTGCTGAATAGCTGAAGGTTTCTCAAAACCGTAGCCATAAATCCCCCTTAAAAGCTCTTCGCGTAAATTCATGTCATCGAAGTTGTCGTAAACTTCATGCCAAGTTGACTCAATGACACCTTCCGGATCCATACCACTGGGACCTTCATGAGCTATATCACTTCGATCATCCCTATATAATAAATATACAATTATTTATAAAAAAAAAAATAATAATTTTTTTTATTAGTACATTTTAACTGAGTATTCCAAAGTACGAGAGATTTGTAGTAAATTACGTTACTATAAAAATTTTAAGAATGAAATTGTAATGTAGCAAACGCGCACACCTAGTTACTAATGCCAACTAAACTTTCATTTTGAAGCCCTGCAGGAACTATTACCAGGTAGTTGGTTTATCAATTTTGTCTACCTTTATTTGTCAATTGTTACTACATATCTGCCATTTTGTTTTGTACTTCTGTATACTCAAAATACAAGCCATTTAACACTTTGGTATTGTTCTTGCTGGGTGTGCGAATATATGCGATGTTCAATACAGGGTTGCAAAGAATGAAAATACTAGGTTAGAAGTACAACGGCAGTTATACATATGTGTAAAAGAACAATTGCATGGAGAAAACTGATAATATTCTTATATGAATGTTCTAATATTTATAATTTTTCGTTTGAACAAATAACTTCAGATGTCTAAAATTTTATATTTGAATTAAATAAAAATTTCATGTTAGGATATTCAGTGAACGAAGAATTTCTTTGTATATATGTAAATCAATGCTCAATATGGATACATTCTGATCGACCCAATATATATGAAAGATATGATCTCCGAGGCGTTGACATTCAAATTGCCGACATCAATAATTATTCACTTCGGAAGTTTTCTTTTTCATGTATTGAATTTTACGATTTTCTTTATGCTACTCTTCCTACAAACACTATCAATGCGCAAAACACCAACACGGCAACCAAATATTAAACATTATATGTCCAATTTTACTTGAAAACGGGTGATTTTTATCTAATCATAACAATGAAAACTATTTGGACACAAAACACAATATTTTTATAATTATTAGTCAATTTTATACTAACATTTTCTGAAATTAGTTTGGCACTTTTTACACACGTGCTGAATAGGCTTCGTAAAAACCAAGCGAAAGGCTCCATCTTGCCGAATTCTGAGTCATTTGCCAATCGAAAAGTTCGTTTAGTTTACACCTGTTATAAGGTTGGCAATGATGAACTCAACGAAATAGACATATTCTATTACTACTAAAAATCAGAGCAAGTTTAAAAATGATTCAAAGTGATATATACATATTAATATAAGTACTATGATCCGGTGAAACTTGCAACTTAGTGCACATAGAAATGTACGCATATATAAAAAATTAAATTTTATTATTATTATTTTTATTATGTATATTAATATTGGTATGTAATATAGTTCCGTCAAGGCAAATTTGAGAATGAAAAGGTGCCACCAGGGAATTCACCTCACGAGAAAGAATCGCCATCGCCAAATATTAATATTGCTTTGATTTTTAGCTGAAAGGAATCTGTAAAACTATAGCTTAGTGAACATTTTAAATAAAAGGCGTATTTTGTTTGACCAGCAAAAAAAAACTATTAGCTTATTTTGTATGGAAGACTTGCCATGGGATTCCGTACTGTGATACAGTCTCAAGTCTCTAAATTTGAGATTTTAATAGCGCGATTCTGTAACCAGTCTCTATTTGAGACATTTTGAGGTAAAATCTCAATTTGTGACTAGTTACTATTCACTAAACAGTCTCTAGCGTTATACCATGTTCAGACCGAAAATTTATAAGATTAGATTACATTTAAGCATTTCATAACCCAACATTGTTCTTACTGCCGTTGAAAAGATTAAAAACAGCTGTTTTTGCCATTCAAGAATTTACATCACTCAATATTTATCAAAAGAAATCATTGTCATATAGTTTTTTGTAATAAAAGCCGTATTCTTTTAAATATTTTCCATATAATGGAAATAATGGACACATTTTTTCATTTGGGAAGTCGATTTTCGGCAGAAATTAGATTCATTGCTCTAATAAAAATTTGTTTGTTTACATTTTTTTCCTTTTTGTAGTGTCTAAACCAGCTGTGATAATACAATAGATTTCCAATGCTGCCAAGTAGATGCCGTAAAATTAGAGTCGCACAGAGAGATTTAGCGTGGATCAGTTTCAA
Source organism: Bactrocera tryoni (assembly GCF_016617805.1). Classification (NCBI taxonomy): domain Eukaryota; kingdom Metazoa; phylum Arthropoda; class Insecta; order Diptera; family Tephritidae; genus Bactrocera; species Bactrocera tryoni. The sequence continues at coordinate 4,069,959 of NW_024396366.1, forward strand.
ATCACTCCAATGAAGTGATTTTGAACTAGATATTTTTACTTTTATTGATAATTATGTTTTTTGACTATGTTATAGAAAATTTAATATTTGTTATCGACATATTTATTTTCATTCAAGTTTAAAAACGTCTCTGAATAATGAAATGTAATAGATTTTGTGACTGTCACCAGAGAACGTATAAGTTTGCGATTACATGAAGCAACTTTAGTTGCTAATTCTCGGGCGATTCTCTTTTGCTGTCGCCCATTACCTTCACACGAGCAACTTGTGTTGCGCAACTCTGCTCGAGTTTTTTCTCATTCTCTTTCACTTTACTTTAACCCATTGTCTACTCTTTACTTTAACCCATTGTCGTTTCTTTTTCCTTATAGGTATTTGGGCCACTCTATCACATATATTAATCAGCTCTGTCAATTAAGAAATACATTTTATTTATTAAAACAAAGATATATCACCCTTTTTACTATCGTCTGAATCAATTTGTATGGCTTCCTCCATACATTTCACAATATCTTTAATTAATTCGATTTTTTCGTCATACTCCATTTTCTAAAATATTTATATTATATTATGTAATGTATATTTGTATACATATTTGCAAATTACTTACCAAAAGATGAAATTAAATTTTTAAATATATTCAAAATATTAATTTCAAAAAATATACGCAAATGCAACTATGTACTACGAAAGAAAGAACACGAATGCCGAAAAACGTCGCAGCGAACTGCTACGAATAAGAACACAAAGCGAGTTGCTGAACACTGGAAACTCGGCGCGATTCCCCTCTCCTCGTCGCCCCCTCGCCTATAAACCAAGAGTTGCCGCAACAAAAGTTGCTTCGTGTGATAAGACTCTTATATAGAGAAGGTTCAACTACGGACAAGCGTGTAAACTGTCAAGAGCCATGAATTTTCTATTAGTGGATTTCACCACTTTTGGCTCGGCAGGAGAAATTTTAACAGAAATGAGTGAACAAAGCTGAGCATTCAATGAAAATTATTCTCATGAAATATACATTGCTATTACAAACGTATTTTGGGCGTTTGGCATATATTTTTATACGTTTACAAGCAATCATATTGATATGAATATCATTTTGCCAATTTTGGCACGATTCCGATTACTTTGGCGGAGGTGTAAAAAAACCGAATTTCCGTATAAATGGGGTATGTACGGATAGGGGAGCTTCTCCAGAGGAGGAATATCCAAAAATAATGTAAAAATTACTAATATTTTTTAAAATATTCACGATTAAAATTTCAAAAATTTGCACTAAGAAAACATGTTATTTCTCTATGTTTCACAAAATTTTTTCACATTTTTTTCTTTGTATATTTAAGTACACACTCTAAGCTTTGAAATAAGCTTACATTTCACTTTTATTTTGCTATATTTTACCTAAATTTATTAATTTAAAAATCACTTAGCACACTCATCGTTGAAAAGGTTAGATTGTTTACAATTATGAGGAAAACGAGTCTTGCCACATCTTAAACAGTAAATATATAGGATTTTTAACAATTTCTCTTTGTTTGTTTTATTGCGTGATTTTTTTTTCTATATTAACTATAAAAAAATACTTTCTACATACTGTATGTATATGTGTAATACGTTATTTATGTGACTGAAGTAATATCGCGTAGTACTCCTTTCTGCGTTGTCGGCCTTTGGCCGTGCTCTAAAAAAATAACCCTGGCCGAGCGAATACCAGGGGTGACTGAAGTACTATCGCGTAGTACTCCTTTCTGCGTTAAAAATAAAAATATATATTGACTTTTTGTTATAAAGTGGTGAAAGTGGTTATATTCTTTGGTTATTGTGCACTCATATTCAAACAAAATTTAAGTTTTCGTTATAAAATTGATAAATTTTGATTATTATTTCTGTCAGCGATTTCCATTTATATTTTATATAAAGTGGTTATATTTTACGGTTATCATGCACTCATATTGAAACAAAATTTGAGTTTTGTATATAAAGTAGTTATATTTTTTGGTTATTATGCACTCAAACTCATATTTTAAATATAATAATATATATATCGTCACCTAAAATTCAAACCAATGAATCATAAAAAATAAATGGAAATCGCTGACAGATATAATAACCAAAAAATATAACTACTTTATATCCAAAACTCAAATTTTGTTTCAATATGAGTGCATGATAACCGTAAAATATAACCACTTTATATCCAAAACTCATATTTTAAATATAATAATATATATATCGTCACCTAAAATACAAACCAATGTATCATAAAAAATAAATTGAAATCGCTGACAGATATAATAACCAAAAAATATAACTACTTTATATCCAAAACTCAAATTTGGTTTCAATATGAGTGCATGATAACCAAAAAATATAACCACTTTATATCCAATATTCAAACAAAATTTAAGTTTTCGTTATAAAATTTATACATTTTGGTTATTATATCTGTCAGCGATTTCAATTTATTTTTTATGATACATTGGGGGTATTCTCTTGCTCTTGCAAGACCCGGTGCACGGTGCAAGAATTGCAGATTTACAACGGCACAACAACAAACACACGCAGAAAAATATTTGCAAGGGCTGTAAATTATGTCAGACCAAAACCTATGTATATTTGCGTGCAATGCCACGCAAAAATATAATTGCAACCCTGTTTTAGTTGCCATTTTACATAAAGACATATTACGTCGTTAAATTGTTGAGGAAGATAAGTTTTAAATGGATTTTATTATTTCTATTTAAATTTTAAAGATTTGTTACAGTTTTTTTTCTTAAAAATGTATGCAGAAGGTGCGCCAATTCACAATAGCCGCGCTTAATAGTCATTCACAACAAATTGACCGAATTAGCCATTCATATATCACTAGATTCTGCAATGGGTGCTCTCGTGCTCTTGTATATTTCGGTATAGTATTTTTGCAATCTGCAATCTTGCAAGAGCAAGAGAATACCCCTATTGGTTTGTATTTTAGGTGACGTTATATACATTATTATATTTAAAATATGAGTTTTGGATATAAACTGGTTATATTTTACGGTTATCATGCACTCATATTGAAACAAAATTTGAGTTTTCGTACTGTACTGTAACCTTACACTTTATTACGTAACATTATTATATATGTAATATTACTTATACATATGTTATAATATTAGTAATACATGTATATAATATTACTTATTTGCTTAATAAATTTAAAAAAGAAAATATCCATATGCATGAATAGAGGAATTTTTGCGAAAAAGAGGAATTTCAGCGAATTGTCTTGTCATCACATGGCAGCGCTCCATTTCTTCGTAATTTTTGGTAAACAAATGAGGTTCAAACGAGTGTAAAATGTAATTTTTAAAATAAAGATTTTTAAATAAAAAACTGCTAAGAGTGTAAATGTGGATTTATTTAAAAGATTATAGTGTAATTTAATTAATTTGAAGAGAAAAATGTAAATAAAGTGGGTTTAACGTGGTGAAATAGCTTCTTGAAATGTTCGAATTTTGCGAATTTTTGAACTTTAAGGTCGAATATCTCGTAAACTAAGCGTTTGCGGTACCTATAACCGTATATATTTTTTAATCAGGAAGACTTCCTCTTTCCAACGGTACTTTCAAATCGCGGCGCCTAAGAAATCGGAATTGTGCCCCAATTTTTGAGAATTCGAGTAAAATTGATAATATTTTTATTAAATTATGCTATTTTAATGTCCAAATAATATGTACGTAACTACAAATCAATTTCAAATCAAGATATTATCATTTATCAATAAGATTATATGCGCGAGTTACATATATACATAAATAACCCAACAACAAACAGTAAAACTGATAAATTTGCTGAATTTATTAATGAAATAAATAGAACAACTGGAAATCAATAAAATACCATTTCCTTTGCTATTGCAAAAATCAACTTAAGTGATACAAAAAAAAATCACTTTGTTAATAATATTTCCGAGAATCTGAATAAACTATTAAGTTATGAGGTTATTACCTTAGTAAGCATTTAAGTAAATCTGATTTATAAGCAAACACTTACTTACTTGCATATCATATGTATGTAATAAGTATAATAAGTATTTATGATTTGTAAGCAATAATTTATTGCAATAGTAACTCAAATGATTACACAGGCCAACACACAATTTGATTCTTTGAATTTATCAACTGATTCTAGTTAATTTGGGTGCGCTGAATTCAAATCTGTAATCAGTTTGTCTCTATCAGCTCTAGTTTTCATGATATAGCTTTTTTATACCCTCCACTGAACTTATGACCTGAGATATGTACATACACACATATGTATGTATGTGCGTATGACATTCTCACACAAATAATACATGCGTACACATGTAAATATGTCGCTCCCAAAAACTACAAACATTCTTCTGCAAAAACAGCAATCGTCTCAAACATCATCATACATACTTATATGCTTACACATGTAAATATGTGCGAATGACATTCCCACACAAACAATGCATACACAACATACATACTTACATGCGTTCACATAGGGATATGTCACCCGCAAAAATTACAAATATTGTTCTACAAAAAACAACAAGCATCAGAAACCAATATGGCAGCCAAATTGCCGACGTCAAAATTTATAGTAAATTTCCCAACAACAAAATTTTCATTCATGAACGCAAACGTACTTTCAAAAAGCATATTCGATTCATTCATAAAAGCAGACGCCATTACATCTCCCCGAGCATGCCTTGCCTACAACCGTCTTTTCGCGACGATTTCAAAAGCTAAAAATCATAAATTGAATATATTTCTGAAATGTATGGGAAGGAAAAAGTGACAACCTCGGAAATATAAGTATTAAAAAATATTAGAATAAAATAGACAACATAGTTTATTTGTCGAATTTCAAGTCTAGAAATTTTTCAAAGAAAATATTCAATATTCTTCTGATTTTTGTGTACAGTCAATCCCGGTTATGTAGTACTCCGCTTAAGTGAAAATCAAATTTCTCCCTCATCACTCTTAACAGCCTATATTATATCTTGCTGCATCTCACGATTTGTTTTTTTGAAATACCTAGAAATTACTGTTTTAAGTACGACTCATTCAAGTATCCGCACTCACTTATGTACCATTTTATATTTTTATTTTTAACTAACTACAAATATCTGTATCTTTAAATGTGGCACATAACCAGTATTGACTGTATTTGTCAAGGAATGTAAAAAATATTTTGAAATTCTGAAATATTTTTACGCAGCTGCGTCGATATGTATGCAAGCTCACACACAAACATACATATTTACGCTTGTTTGTAGGCGAAGCTGTACAGCGGCAAGGAAAGCGTGACAATCGGCGGCCATTCGTTTATTTTTTTCGGCACAGCTTGGATTTTCTACCAACAACACAATGTTCGACTTTTTGATAAAACGTGAAGTTCGGCAATTGGTTGTCCGTGACAACGGAGTTTTTGTAAGAAACAATGGGTGTATATACTGTATTTACACACAAATTGGTGTGTAGACAAATTTACAAACATAATGCGAATGATTCTTTCAAATTTGTTTACGTGCACACAAAATTACATATGTACATATGTGAATATGTGAACATTATGCGTATGGTTTTATAAAATCTTTTTACATGCTTATGTGAATCTGTGCGACGGCATGGTCTTTTAAACCGTTATCAGAACCTTTAATGCCCAAAGCAAACAAATACATAATGGTGTATATAACACTATATAATACCTTAACAAAACTTATTAATTATAATTATATTAGTTATAATATTTAGGTAATTATACAAATATGATTAATGGAATTCATCATTACATACATAGGTCAAATTGCACATATGTATGTACATGAATACTTATGTACTTTGATATCTAATATATACATACTTATATCTTTCATGATATCTATAAATGATATCCATAGTCGTTTGCGCATTGTAAACACGCGAATCTGTAAGCATACATTTCTAAACATTGAAATTAGCATCACTTTTCTCATTTAAGGTTAGGTTCCAGCTCTAAAGTAAATGCTGAAGAAATTATTGATATTATTTCTTTTGTGTGAAATAGTAGTTAGCAAGAAATTTTGACATTTCATATCGCACCGTGAATGTTAAAAAGTAAAAGAAGAAGAGTGTGAAAAGTAATCAAACGTAAAAGATATTTGAAGAAAAACTAATCGAACGGAATAGAAATTTGAGCAGGAGTAATTGTGTATGTGTATAAAAAAGCAAAGAGTTATTCAAACGTAAAAGATATTAGAGCAAAGCAATTGGTAAGTTTCCTTTTATGTATATTTAATTTATTTAAAAATATCATGATTAATGATTATTCTTTATTTTACAGGTGGTCATTTTTAGAATTCATAATGGAAGACGAGGAGTAGATTTTATATAATATTTTACCAAATTATAGTGTCTATACAAATGTATTTCTTATATTTTAGGTTAAATCTTATGATGTTGTTGAACTGTGGCGCGTTCATGACCATCATAGAGTCTGGAAAAACCTAATTAAAACGCAGGTGACCCTGTCATTGGGTGAGCCCTTATCTCAAGGCGAGGAATGAGAAGGGGAGGTTTTTCACCGACTTCAAAAACTTACGGAACGATCCAACTCGTTTCATCGAAAATTTTCGTATGCCACAGAGTGTATTTGATAAGCTTTGGGAAATACTGGAACCGAACTAGACCGAACGATTTCATTCCTACTAAAGCTAAGTTAGCAATTGTACTAGAGTATGTTATAAAAAAAGGTACTATATTAGCACAAATAGGATTTAACCGCTATGATTTTTCTTTTTTTCAGGTACCTGGCTTCTGGAGATATACAACGCCATATGGCCCCCTGCTATCGTATTAGCAAGCAGCACTTTGGTAGAATCGTGTCCGATGTGTGTAAGGGAATATGCAGCGTATTGAAAAATGAAATTCCAGATTGGACAGAACACTCGTTGTTGGAGATATCGAACTGCTTTCGAACACAATGGAATTTTCCGAACTGCGTCGGGACTATCGATGGCAAACACATAGCTGTCAAAGCCCCACCAAAATCTGGAAGCATATTTTATAATTACAACGTAAGTGAATACGTACATATACATATATGTAGATTATAATACCCTCGTGCGGTAGTTAATAATTTTTATTAATATGCTTTTATTATAGGGATTCCATTCTATTGTGTTGATGGCCACATGTGATGCCAATTATAAATTCACATACGTGGATGTTGCTGCTTACGGAAGCGAAGGAGACTCCAATATTATGAAGAATTCGAGATTTGGTATCAGCATACTTAATGACAGCTGCCAATTTCCGGCCGACGGCTTTATTGATGGCAAAAAAGTACCATACTTCATTGTAGGAGACGACGCATTTCCACTGCGTAAACGTATTATAAAGTCTTACAACAGCAAAAACCTTTCCAAAGAGGAACAAATTTTCAATTACCGTTTAAGTAGAGCAAGACGGTGTACTGAAAACGCGTTTGGAATTTTGAGTGCAAAATGGCTTTGCCTCAGAAAGGTATTATTTTGTCATCCGGACCGGGCACGATCAATTGTTTCAGCATGCTGCCTGCTTCATAACTTCCTCATCAATAAATGTGGACAAACTTATAATCCTCCTATCTTCTGTGGATTCGAGGGCATCGATGGATTCTGGGAATCAGGATAATGGGAGACTATACAACAACAAGAAGGCCCTTTAAATGATTTAGGTACCTACCGGGGAAGAGCATCAGATTATGGAAAATATGTACGAAATGTCTTAAAAGATTATGTAAATTCTACATCTGGATCTGTTCCATGGCAAAATAATGCAACATTTCTTTGAATTTTTAAATATTTATGTTTATTTAAAAAACAATAATTGCTATCTATTTTATGTAAACCATGTATATATGTTTTTTATAAAAAGAAGTTTGATGTTTCCAAATTTCGTGTTTATTTATTTCATAACTAATCAGAAGATAAGTGAGTATAAAAAGATATTTATTTTAATTTTTTGATTTAAGTTCATTAACATTCTGTAACAGCATACTGTAAAATTCCATACACATATCATCACCAACTTACCGTGGAAGTTTATTCAACAACCACTCAAAACTAGCAAGAACTTGTGCATATGATGAGTTGTTCTTTGCTGCTACCAAATCTTCTTGCTTCTTTAAAATGTTGTTGAACCGATTCCATGCCTCGTCATTTTGGCTTCCGCGAAACGTACGACTACTTGTGGTGGGTGTTGGATTCTGCAAAATACACAAACAAAAAATAAAACATGCACATTATATACATCCATTTACATGCACATTATATACACTTACATAATCATATTGCGGAACACTTAACACCTCCTCATTCGCTCTATTTATCGGGGAAGCTGAATCAAAATCTTCAAACGTTGGACTTGTGAAAGTTCTGCGAAAGCACAACAAAAATTTATGAAATTTTAAAATAATATATATAATATTTAATAGACTTACGTTCTTTTGTGTGATGTATTTGGTAAAAATGCCATTTCTTCAGCAAAATCCCAATCAATCGCGTCTGAAAAAAAGGCTCCTCCAGCGTTTCTCCACCTGCGCTACCACTTTTATACTTGCGGGCCACTTTGGCGTGATAGCGACAGCTCTTCCGTAAGCTAATCCATCCAGCTTTGCACTCACTAACTATATAAACATAACAAATAAAATGAAGTTAAGAGATTCATAAAATTAAAATTTAATTTATATACACTTACCAGTTTTGCCAACGGAATTGCTTATGTGCACCCAGGCCTGCTCCACAGCATTTTTATTTGAATGCATAACGTTTGTTTTGTCCCATATTTGGGGCCATTCTTCCACTGCTTTAATTAGTTCTCGTTTTTCACCCGCTGTGAAATTTTTTATCCTCTTTTGCCGCTTTGCAACAGGTGTTAAGTCATCCATTTCTAAGGAATAAACGAAATAACATACAAAATTCAAATAAAACCACCAACTTACTTCTTCTTCCCACTCAATTTGCGTCAGAAATATATAGAAACTGTTATGTTTCTTCGCAAAACCAGTGTTGCCTATCCACAATTTATAAAATAAAAGTAGTAAATATACTTACTGAATTTCTTGAGAGCTGGATGTTGCCACAAGAAAATTTAACATCAGAAACCTTCTTGATCATTTCATAAGCGTTTTTTTATATGAAGTGTTTGCTTTTCTTGAGAGCTGGAAACCCACCTTTAACAACGAAAATGCTCAATTCTGCTATTTTCGACCCCCTCATGTTAAATATTGGTGAAATCTGCTAATAATATTTTTGTGGTGAAATCCACTAATAGAAAACTCAACCCCTCCAAAAAGAGGAACGTTTTGACAATCGGCACACTATGAACCTTCTCTATAACTGTACGTTCTCTGTTTCCCCCGCCACGATGTCAAAATCTCTCTTCGCGACTTTATCTGTAGTACCAGATTCCAGCTAATTCACCAAGCTGCCTGGCTGTTTCCGGATCGAAACACCACCAACCAGATCAATCATGTTGTGATAGACGGAAGACACGTCTCCAGTGTGTTAGACGTGCGTACGCTCCGAGGTCCTAAATCGGCTCGGACCACTATTTTGTTATAGCCAAGATTCGCACCCGCCTCTGTACAGCAAAAAACGCACGCGACAACAAACACATGGAAGGTTCGACGACGGAAAGCTGCAATCTCAACAGATAGCCGAACGTTTTTCTGCTCGACTTCCACTCTTGCTCTCCGAGAGCATTCGTCAACAACTCGGTATAAGTGAACTGTGGGACGGCATTTCAAACTCCTTACGTACAGCTGCAACCGAAACCATTGGTTTTCGGAAGGACCTCTCCGAGCCGTTCGATGTTTCAGACAAGGCGACTCCCTTTCATGCAACTTTTTCATCCTACTTCTAAAGAAAATAATTCAAGCTGCATAACTTAATCGAGCAAGTACCATCTTCTATAAGAGTGTACAGCTGCTGGCGTACGCTAATGATATTGATATTACTGGCCTCAATACTCGCGTCAGTTCTGCTTTCTCCAAATGGGTTTAGTGGGGAATGAGGGCAAGACGAAATATCTCCTGTCATCAAACAAACAGTTGTCGCACTCGCGACTTAACTCTCACGTCACTGTTGACAGTCATAACTTTGAAGTTCTATATAATTTCGTCAGATGCTACTTCGGACTGAGTAGGCAATTGAGAAGTAAAGTCCTCTTTCGACGAACAAAAACCAAGCTCTATAAGTCACTCATAATACCCGTCCTGCTATATGGTGCAGAGGCTTGGACGATGACAACATCTGATGCGTCGACGTTGCAAGTTTTCGAGAGAAAAGTTCTGCGAAAGATTAAGGTCCTTTTCACGTTGGCCACGGCGAATATCGCATTCGATGGAATGATGTGCTGTATGAGATATATGACGACAGTGATATAGTTCAGCGAATTAAAAGACAGCGGCTACGCTTGCTAGGTCATGTCCTCCGAATGGACGAAAACACTCTAGCTCTGAAAGCATTCAACGCAGTACTCCCGGGGAAGCAGAGGAAGAGGAAGACCTCCACTTCGTTGGAAGGACCAAGTGGAGAAAGACGTGGCTTCGCTTGGAATCTCTAATTGCTTTCCTTTAAAGCTATGTTGTTGTATATATATAAAATTAAAAACAAAATAATTATTAAATATAAATTTATCGAAGAACGAATTAAACTTTATAAAATCTAAATGCTTTGCGCTTTTTCGCTTTTTTCTTCTTCTTTAAAAATTCTGCATTCGTCTTTCCTATTTTAGCATGTTAATATTACAGTAAAACCTGTCTACGTTGGACGCCTTTATTTTAAAAACTTGTTAAAAAAAACGTACATTGAATTCAATATATAAGTGTGTAATAGAAAAACAGAAAGTAACACATTTTAGAATACGGATATATGTACAACTATGCTTTAGAAAATATGTATCTATTTCAGTTTGTTTTAATTTTGATAACCTTATATTTTGTTCCAATTTCGTTTTTAACTTTAAAAACTCCGGCAGCAAAGTTGATTGATGTGCTGATACATAAAGAATGACTTCGTTCATATTTAATAAAGCTTCTTTTGCAGTGGGAAGATTATAGTTTTCTGTGCACTCATCTTCACTTTCACTTGAAGCAGTTCCTTGGGAGATGTGTTTTAAATCCTCTACCACGGTTTTAAAAATAGTTTCTTGGGAATCACCCATCTGTTCGTGTATATCTATCGATTTTTTCATATTTTCCACAACTATGGGCGATACTAATTCATTTCGAATTTGTTGAGGATAGTTGTGATTTATCAAACTTCCATAATTCAGATTTTCTTGCGGTGGACATTCCAGTAAATCGTGGAAAGGAAATCCAGCATGTTGAAGGCATTTTCTTATCACAAGAAGGTCTAATTCGTCCCAGGAAGAAACCAACCAACGAATAACATCCGAAACAGAAATTATTTTCGACAATTCACTTGCATTGTTGCATTCGTCAAGGTGTGTTACCAGAGAAAGCATCATTTTTGATCTATATTTTGTTTTTACATTTTGAATAATTCCTTGGTCGAGAGGTTGTATTTCTGCCGTTAGGTTTGGTGGCAGAAATTTTACAAACACATTTGAATATTCATTTATTAAACTGTGGCTTGTAGCGTTGTCAATGAACAAAATAATTTTTCTATTTTGCTTCTTCATTTGGTCAGTGATAGAACTAAGCCAATGCTGGAAAATTACACTTGTCATCCAAGCCTTTTTATTGCGAACCTATTGCACAATAAAATTTTGAGTGTCGATTTTATTTCGGTGAAAAGCTCGCGGCTTTGCAGCGTTACCTATAACTAACGGCATTAACTTTTCTCCCGTACTGCTGCAGCAGAGACTTCGAGTAGGTAATTGACGATAAAACAATCCAGTTTTATCCTCCTTGAACTGATTCTCAGGTAAATAATTTTTTAAAAGTGTTAGTAGTTTTTCTTTCCAATCTGATGCCGCTTTAAGATCTACATTCGCTCCTTCACCACTTAAAGCTTTAAATTGAATGTTATGTCTCAAGCGGAAAGATTCTAACCACCCATTGCTTGCTCTAAAGTTCTCTATTTGTAACTCTATCTCTAGAAGCTATTGGCTTCTAGCTTAGCGTTTTCTTGAATTATTGGGCCACTGATCGGAATATTCTTAGACCAGCATTTTTCAAAAAACTATTTCACTCTCTCATTTATTTTTTCAAAATCAGTTATATGTATTTTTCTTTTGCGTTCCGGATCGGGGTTGCTTTCTAATTATTTTATAATATGTTCCTTTTTATTTTTAATATTAGCGATTGTTGATTTGGAAACTCCATATTTTTCTGCCTTTCCTTATAGATAGGCTTTTATCAGCCGGGTCATTCAATATCTCACTTTTAATTTTCAGAGATAACTTCACTGGATGTTTTCCTTTTGACATGATTGCAACAACTGATCAAATAATATAATTGTGTCATAGCTAATCCATGAAATTTGATGCATACATAATTTCGCAAAAATAACAGCATTGCAACGTTTGAAAAATTTCATTGATACCGAAATACAAATATGTACATTTGTGTGTAATATACACAGGTATAGTACATAAGTAAATAGCATACAAATATACATACATATTAAATGTATTGTCCAAGATACTACAAAGGGATTTTAATGCTTGCTGTTTAAAAATTGAGACAAATTTTTTCCAACTTCCAAGATAGACAGTGTCCAAATTAAGCAGTGAATATATGGATATTTTGTACTATATTATTTTGGTACAGAACTTTTGGTCCAATTTGAGCGAGTGTCCAAGTTATAAGGGTGTCCAACTTTTCAGGTTTTACTATACATTATCTTTAGAATGTCAATAGTTTTTCTCTCTCCTACATACGCTTTATCCCATTCAATTGAAAATTACAGAAAATATAACAGTGTTGGTAAACAGCTGAAAAATGAATGTGTTTGTGCAATCTGTTACCTTCCTTGCAGGGAAGTTGTGTGTAGACAAATTTGCAAACATTATTCGTATGGTATGGTTCGTTCAAATTTGTTTACATGTTATCAAACTTTTTAATGACCAAAACAAAAAAATATATAAATAATATAATAAATAAATATATAACGGCGCGGTTGTTAAGCCCAATGATATCAATATCATCAGCATACGGCAGCAGCTGTACACCCTTCTCTGTTTAGTTCTGCAGCTTGAATTATTTTCTTCAGAAGTAAGTTGATGAAGTCACAGGAAAGGAAGTCACTATGTCTGAACCTTCGTTTGATATTGTACTGCTCGGAGAGGTCCTTCCCGATCCTGATTTTAGTGTTGCTCAACGTCAGTTTACAAAGCCGTATTATTTCGGACATATCGGCAGTTCCTTTTCGTGCTGTAAAAAACAGCTTTGAAATCGAGGAAGGGGTGGTGCGTGTCGATTCTCCATTTACCGATCTTTGCCAAGATTTGCGCATGGTCATGGTGGTCAGTTGTGGATTTGTCAGGTCTAAGGACACACTGATAAGGTCCAATCAAATTGTTGACGGTGGGCTTTAATCTTTGTCAGAGTACACTTAAATTTATTTTACAAAGAAGATGCATGCTTCTTATCAGTTCCTTGTTTTTGAATAGCTCAATACATCGGCCCGCCGCTTTGTTGTTCTTCAGATGCGTAATTTCTCTTCGAACTTCTTCATGGTCGGGCAATCGTCATCGATTGGGGAATCGGGCTCGCCTTCTTCTGGCGTTATATCTTCACTTCCATTCAGCAGGCTGGAGAAGTGTTCCCTCCATAATTTTAGTATGCTTTGGGCATAAGTCACTAGATCACCTCTGGGGGTTCTACAAGTGTTAGTCGACGTATCTTTTCGTAGAATTTTCGAGCATTACCCCTGTCGACCAGCTTGTCATGCTCTTCGTACTCACGCATTTCGGTCTGTCTCTCAACTCACCGCACATGTTTTGTCCGATTGTAACATTGCACGGCACTCCTCATCGTACCAGATGTTCTTTTGCAGAAAATCGTTCGGCTATCTGTTGATTGCAGCTTCTCGACGTCGAACCTTCCTATGTTGACGTTGGGTGCGTATCTTGGCTGCAACAAGTTAGTGGTCGGAGTCAATATTAGGTCCTCGGAGCGTACGCACGTCTAAAACACTGGACACATGTCTTCGGTCTATCTCTCTATCACTACATGATCGATCTGGTTAGTGGCTTTTCGATCCGGAGACAGCCAGGTAGATTGGTGAATTGTTCTATGTTGGAATCTGGTACTACAGATAATCATATATCGGGCCTCGGCGAAGTCGATCAGCCTCAACCCACTTGGGAATGTTTCATCATGGAGGCTGAATTTGCCGACTGTTGTGCAAAATATACCTTCCTTGCCTACCCTGGCGTTAAAATCGCCAAGTACCTTACCATTTAAAGGATCGGACATTCCAGGTGCATACCCTCAAATCGTAGTCCTTATTTCGTATGCCATGGTCGTCATTAAAAGGACCCCGAGGCAGTTGATAGACCCAGTGCACAACCCTGTGTAGGGGATGTTTCGCCTTCTCACTTTAGCTCGCTCTCAAACGGATGTTCTTAGGGTAACCAAAGGATACTTGGTCAAAGACCGGAAGTCGTTTAGCTGCTTGAGCCATATGTAAAAGAATCGTTTTGGCCACCCCAAGTGAATGGCGATCTGAGAACTTTCCTCACTTGCGTGAACTTCTACATATGGCTCCATCCTCCAGAGTCAATTTCAGTTATATTTAATATATCGTTTTTTTCAGATATTATTATAATTTTTATATAATCTTTCTTTTTCTTTTAGATATTACTAATTCTATTTATTAATTTTTTATTTTCAGATACTAATAATTTTTTTATTAAATATATTTGTATATATACACATATTAAATATTTAGGTAAAACTATAGTTTTGTTAATAATAATTAAAAGTACTAACGCAATTAGAATTAATTCTGTAAAAATTTTGTAGTAATAAAGAAGAAATCAAAAATCGGGTGATCTATGTTAGCGAATCGCTTTTAAAGTAAAAGATTGAAATGAAAACAAGATTGACGCTGTTTTAAGTATTTTAATAAAAAAACAACAGGTACATACATACATCCGTAATAGAAATATAAATTACTTATTATTACGATTAATATTCGAAAACAATTTTATTTAACATAGGTCTGTGATATGTGAAATAAGCAACATACGGCATAATGTCAACATTAATATTTCTGGGGAATGTACAGTAGGCATATAACAAATTTTGACGAAAAATTTGGCATACCACCACGTGGTGGCAAATATTGTACAAGTAATGAATATCACTTTTTTAGGTGATTTCGGTTCAAAAACGTTCCGCGCAAAAATGGATTTCTAAAAAAAGTCAAAATTTTTTAAAAATTTATTTTAATATCTTTATTTTTACATATTGGTCAATTGTTACATGAAATAAGTTTTAAGTTTAAAGTATGTGATGATTTACACAATGGTAAAATGTCTGCACATTTTTAATTGCACGCTCTGCGCAGATGTTACTTCGCTGAACTTCCTTAATAGCTGATGGTTTATTTACCCAATGTCTGAGAAAACATTCATTTGCTTTTGTGAAGCCGGCCAATGATTTCTGTAGTGTGGCGAAATTATTTTTGTTGAAAGTATGATCGGAAAACCAGATTTCGCTCCAAGCACCGCACACAAACTTACAAATAGGATATAATTGCAAACGATATTCAGGAATAAGTATAAAGGCTAAAAGTGTCAAAATAGCTCTAGAATTCCAACGGGCATTACTGAGTGCTGGTATTGCTTTAAATTGTATGTAGGGAAAACGCTCATTTTTCTCGAAGTATTTAAAAGATTCAGTGTACAAAACTTTTTTTGTTTTTTTCAGCAGTTCTGATAAAAAGGTAATTTCGTTTTGCTCGGAAACTTTTTTGCAATTTCGCAAAAAAAAAAAATAATGGAGTTCATACTTTTTTATTCTCTATTCGACTATGGTATGCCGTTTTTCATATTTGCAAAAATTGTAAGAAGTTATATGCCTAATGTACAGTCTATAGTGGTATTGCCTTGATTGGAGTCTCCAAGTCTGGCTGAGAGTTCGGTATTAATTTTGTTAAGTTTGCTGAATATGGAAGGAGTGATTGATAAAGATATAGCTTAACAGCTTCAGCCGACGCCTTAGGATGGATACATACGGCACTGAGGATAAACAGCGAATGATCTTCGACTTTAACGTCCACCAGGCATATGTCACCAACATTATGTTTTCTCAAGACTGAATTTCCGCATGACTTGTTATCATTTACGATGATTTTGCTACAGTTCGTGGAGCTTTGCAGGTTTCTGTAGATTGCAGAACCTCCGGCTGCAGAAACTCGAACCGAGAGTTCAGATGAGGTAGACGGACAATCTGTACGATGTTCAAGTGCGGTGTTATTACTTGCTCTTAGTTCGAAGCCATTGATTATCACAGTGTTCGCGCAATTCATCCAAGTCTCGCTAATTACCATATAATCGGAGTTCATCAATATATTATCGCTTTCAATATCTCCTGCATGGGCAACTAAACTTTGTGCATTGAAAGCAGATACGATCAAAATTAATTGCCGTCGTCGATGTAGGTAGGCTTCTGTAAGCGAGAAGGCTCTTGCTTGCATTGACAACGTGGGAAGGCGATGATTGGCCATCCGATCGTACTCGTCGCGAATATCTTTCACCGTTGGCGCCGTGCTGTCTCGCCCGTGATAAAATTTAAAATCGTCTTTATCATCACCGTCAATCGATGTAACTCTACTCAGTGCTGTGTACAAGCTGTGTCTGTTGTGACTTATCGTAGTTGAAAACGACTTCGTCGAATGTGCCACCTTTAGATTTATGAATGGTGATCGCGATTGCGGACACAACCGGGAATTGATTACGTCTACACTTGATATTCCCACCGAGCGGTTGCATTGCTTCATTTGTACTGATATTGACATCTCCTAGTTCCGTTGCAGATCCAATAGATATATCGATCGTCTGTTCATTCGTTACGTCCATAAGTATAGGTATTCCAGTGGTTGAGGTACTCGCGAGGTCGGCGGCAGCAGCTTTGCGACGTTCCGGAAACCGTCTCGCTCGGCGCCGGGCATTGGGGTACCTATGCGTGGCCCATAGCCCTCTCTTTGTAACGATAGCCGTAATTTATATTTCTGGCTAGCTCTTGCACGAGCTGAGGCCGACATAGCAAAAGTTTATATATTTATTATCACTTTCTGGTTATTTTAAATATAAATACTGTCTAAATCACACTTATTTTTGTATAAATCAATCGGTTTAAATAAAATTGACAAACGCACGAAAGAATCACCGCGCTATAAAGTCGGAGTCACGAGTTACACTGAATAGAAACAAGCGAGAGCACCGGTTTCGTACAGTTAACGCAGTATGGCTCCTTCGCGACCCCGACACGAACTCAATGTCATAACAGCGAGCTGACTATATAAGCAAAATATTCACACCACATTTTTGTTTCTAAGACTAATAGTTTTTTTAATTATTAAGGTACGATGATATAGACCTTTTCGTTATGGTCCAACTTTTAAACCTGGTACCCGTAATTTTCGCCGCGATTTTAAAGACGTTTCACGTCAAAAATTTAAATTTAAAATGTTTGTTTAGAATTCTAAAAATATTTTAAATTAGAAATCAGAAAGTGCAACCCTGTATCAGCTGTCGATTGGGATTATTAAACCGCTCAATTATACTTTTTATATGACTCTACTAATCACACGTATACGTACGTGTAAGCAGAAAAGTGGTTAGAATCTGCACAGCGCCTATGGCGGGCTAACTAATTTTGAGGGTTTGCAAACCTAGTGTTCCACTAGTTTTTTCACTACTTTTGGCTGGCAGGGATCTACACATATACATATACATACATGTGTATATTTAAGAAATTTAAAGTCTAAACTGAAACGAATTGTGCGGTTTCAAATATAATTAAATAAATATGTTCATTTGTACGTCAAAGATGTCTGTTGGTATCAGTGATCTGCAGTGAGTACTTGGCGTATGATTATACAATTAAATTCATAAATCACCCCCTTGTTCTCAATAAGAATATTATCTTCTTACAATCGCATGGCTTCCACTTGGCTTGGTTTGTTAGAGCTATTCGTTGTATACTATTAGATGAGTTGGGGGATGGAGTCATGTGTAGAAGTTCACGCAAGTGAGGAAAGTTCTCTGACCACCATTCACTTGGGAGTGGACAGAAACGATTCTTTTACATATGACTCAAGCAGCTCACAACTTCCGGTCTTTGACCAAGTATCCTCTGGGTAGCCTAAGAACATCCGTTTGAAGGCGAGCTAAAGTGAGAAGGCGAAATATCCCCTACATAGGGGACCCGCCACGTAAAAAAACACCCCCAATGAAAGGAAGCAACAAGCCTCGGATGACAGACCCCCCTTTTGATGACGACCATGGCAAACGAAATAAGGACTACGAATTAAGGGCAGGCACCTGGAATGTCCCGTCCCTTCATCGGGAAGGTGCCGCTGCTCAGCTGGTTGATGTCCTCGTGAAAATAAAGGCTAACATCACCGCCGTCCAAGAAATGCGATGGACGAGACAAGGACAGAGACGAGTAGGTCCTTGTGCCATTTACTACAGTGGCCATAGAAAGGAGCGCATGTTTGGTGTGGGATTCGTGGTGGGAGAGAGACTCCGGCGCCGAGTACTATCATTCACTCCGGTGAATGAACGTCTAGCCACAATCCGCATCAAAGCAAGGTTCTTCAACATATCGCTGATTTGCGCCCACGCCCCGACGGAAGAGAAGGACGAGGTCACCAAAGATGCCTTCTATGAGCGCTTGGAGTGCGCTTATGAGAACTGCCCCCGCCACGATGTCAAAATCGTGCTTGGCGACTTTAACGCCAGGGTGGGCAAAAAAGGTATCTTTGGCACTACGGTCGGTAAATTCAGCCTCCACGAGGAAACATCCCCAAATGGGTTGAGGCTGATCGACTTCGCCGGGGCTCGAAATATGGTTATCTGTAGTACTAAGCATAAAAAGATTCACTCAGATGTAGTTCAAGCATAAAAAGATTCATCAAGCTACCTGGCTGTCTCCGGATCGAAAAACTACCAACCAGATCGATCATGCTGTGATAGATGGAAGACACGTCTCCAGTGTTTTAGATGTGCGTGCGCTCCGAGGTCCTAACATCGACTCGGACCACTATCCTGTTGCAGCCAAGATTCGCACCCGCCTCTGCGCAGCAAAAAGCGCACGTCAACAAACACAAGGAAGGTTCGACGTCGAGAAGCTATTGATATCATCGGCCTCAAACCCGCGCCGTTAGTTCTGCTTTCTCCAGGCTGGACAAGGAAGCACAGAAAATGGGTCTGGCAGTGAACGAGGGCAAGACGAAATATCTCCTGTCATCAAACAAACAGTCGTCGCACTCGCGACTTGGCTCTCACGTCACTATTGACAACGTCCGGTGTGTTTTACGTGGGCACCTGCTGGCGACAGCCTTACTCCACGCGTCACTATTGACAGTCATAACTTTGACGTTGTAGATAATTTCGTATATTTAGGAACCAGTATTAACACCACCAACAATGTCAGCCTGGAAATCCAACGCAGGATTACTCTTGCCAACAGGTGCTACTTCGGACTGAGTAGGCGATTAAAAAGTAAAGTCCTCTTTCGACGAACTCTATAAGTCGCTCATAATTCCCGTCCTGCTATATGGTGCAGAGGCTTGGACGATGACAGCAACTGATGAGTCGACGTTCGAGTTTTCGAGAGAAAAGTTCTGCGAAAGATTTATGATCCTTTGCGCATTGGCTGCTCCGAATATCGCATTCGATGGAACGATGAGCTATACGACGACATCGACATAGTCCAGCGAATTAAAAGACAGCGGCTACGCTGGCTAGGTCATGTTGGCCGGATGGACGAAAACA
This sequence comes from Bactrocera tryoni, assembly GCF_016617805.1. NCBI lineage: Eukaryota > Metazoa > Arthropoda > Insecta > Diptera > Tephritidae > Bactrocera > Bactrocera tryoni. The sequence continues at coordinate 4,089,914 of NW_024396366.1, forward strand.
CTCCAGCTCTGAAAGTATTCGACGCAGTACCCGCCGGGTGAAGCAGAGAAAGAGGAAGACCTTCACTCCATTGGAAGGATCAAGTGGAGAAGGAGCTGGCTTCGCTTGGAATATCCAATTGGCGCCACGTAGCGAAAAGAAGATACGACTGGCGCGCTGCTGTTAACTCGGCTATAATCGCGTGAGCGGTGTCCACGCCAATTAAGAAGAAGAAGACTGGCTCATAGATTATTCATGAATACAAATCTCATGGCTATTCAAATCATATTTTATGCCTACGCGGTGTTGGTAAAGAGTGGTTTTAGTGACTTCGTAAAAGCTACAAAACTGAAACTTCTTTATTTCTCATCTTTTCATATAATCATTTTCTTAAAGCTTCATCTTACATTCTTGGAAGTGCAAACCTTAGGTTGTTAGATGATTCCCTGAAGTTTTCTTTTGAAATAGCACAAGAAATCACATCAAAACATCGTTAAATTACTAATACTATGTTCGGACCGACACACATAGGAGCATTTTCCTTCAAAAACCGAACAAAAATGAAAATTACTAACTTCAGCGATGCTACTCAAAATTAATTTTTTTAGTACCTAAGTAACCGTTCTACAATGTACCGGTTAAATGAATGACTTTTAGCCCGCTATATTGCCACACAAGTAGTCGGAACCTAGACTTCGTTCAGAACGCACGTGCTTATTCGCAAAACTCTCTATTGTTCTCGAAATTGCAAGTGGTTTTTTGTGTTGCTTGAAGTGAATTCTGGAAAATATTTTTTATGGATTCTGGACAAAATGGTACGTCTTTAATATTAATGTTATAAAGATTAATTTAGTTAATGTATTATTTTGTTTTTTTTCGGAAAACAATGAGTCATTAAAAAAACAAAAAAACATATACGATTAAATATTTTCCTCGTCTTTGGAACATAATATTCCTTTCATATTCCTATGTTACTCTGTGAAAATGAGCGAGATCGGACTACAACCACGCCTACTTCCCATATAACACAATTTAAAAATCCATTTGATTCTTTCACTTTCCAGTACACAAATAAAGAATTAATTAATATAACGGAATAAAATTTTGCGGTAATAATTCTCTTAGAGTAAGCCACCTTTTAACCAATAATTGTTCAAATCCAATCAAAACTGTTCAATCCCCTAGGTAACGAATATGTGGACCCCAGTACCTATAGTTGACTTTTGACCGAAAATATCGTTTAATGTGTGATATATGAAATTGAAATTCACATAGAATCCTTTCCTGGCAATAGTATTTCATTGTGTCAAAAATGGGTTGAATCGGGTCAATACCTTCCTGAGCCCCCTTATACCTAATATAAAGGTTTTAGAACTTCTCGGTCACTTTATTTTGAATATATCCGCCAATATTTGAGTCATCTCAATTAAAATTGCAGAACATGTTTTATTCACAACAGTGTATCTTTGCGCCTTAAATAGATACAAATGCGCGAAAACTTTACCCCCCTCTACAACTATTACCAAGATTTTCGGACATCCACTTGACCTTGCTCCATATAATTGGTGATTGTATGTAAGGTACCTAAGTGAGACCGAGGGAACATTTTTTTGAGTATGTGACATATTAATAATATATGGGATGAGCAAAAATAGATTAAATCTGGTCGACACTACCCCCTGCTCAAATATAAGTATTCAATATAAAATGTTCAGTTGCACCCGAATTTAGTCCTTCCTTACATGTTTTATTTTAATATATTGCATTATTACATTCAATCATGCATTCTTATTCATTTTCATTCATAAAATCACTTTAAATAATTTTGTCCGGTTTTTGAGAACAAATGCTCCTATGTGCGACATTGAAAATATTTTGAAAACACATTTGTATGCTGTGGAATCTAAGTCGTTCGGACCGACAATGTGTGTTTTCGAAGAGTTTTCACTGACAACTATCAATAGCGGCAATCTCTTGCTCTTGCAAGATTGCACGATGACACAAAATGCAAAAATCCTATACCGAAATATGCAAGACCAAGAGAGCACCCATTGCAGAATCTAGTGATATGTATATGACGGCACGAAAATAAACGTGGGGTTTGGTCTGACATATTTATAGCCATTGCAAATTTTTCTGCGTGTGTTTGTTGTTGTGCCGTTGCACCAAGAGGAAAATTCTGCAATTTCTGCACCGCCCAAGGTTTTGCAAGAGCAAGAGAATCCCCCTAATATGAGAATATCAAGCGACAGCTGTTTTTTTATATGGAATGAAAACAAATATCAAATGACACTTTAGGGACGGCAAAATATGTATGTCTTCCAAAAACATCGATTAAAGCAGGCACCAATTATAATGAGTAAATGTAAGTTTTCAAGTAGTTTTCAGCGAAAACTGTGTTTTCGTTTGACAGATTTTACATGGACGAAAACACAAGTTTTCGTGCGAAAACCAGTTTTTCCCACGAAAACATGTTTTCGTTGTCGGTCCGAACATAGTATAAGAGATACATATATACAACAAATGTTGGCAGGTTTTGTGTCAGACAAGAACATGAGATGCGTACTTAGGACGGTCCGAGTACTTCTCGAACCACTTGAAAATAAATTAAGGGGAGTTTGTAGAAGAAAGGTCGGTATGCGAACATACCGCGCTCTGTATAGTGTAATTTATATTGTTGAATAAACAAATCTAAATCTGGAGGAAAATATTTTCAAAACCGAGCTCAATTTGGCTTGAAGTATTTTAATTGGAAAGTGTGTAATTTCGTTTTTTTGTTAATAATTCATATAATTTTTATACCATTTAACTGACGTCATTTTTATTTTTAATTTTAATGCGATTTAACAGAACTCAAATCTCATTTTATTAAAATAAAATTTAATATTATACGTGATTAGCAGCCCGCCCCGGCTTCACACGGGTATTAAACAATCATTTCAAAAGTTATAATTTTGTACACACTCTCCCAGACATACTTTCTCGGTTTTACGTGGGATCATTAAGAATTAGGTAAATGAAGGAAATTCGAACATGAAAGTATATTTTTTTTTTGTATTATAACTATTTTTTTAATTTTGGTTAAAAGACTTTTATTATATATTTTACTTTATCTGCTCCTGAAAAATAATTTATTTAGTCAGAGGTCCCTGTCTACGATATTTGTTGTTAACTTGTTTTGTGGCAGCAATATAAATTAATTTTCAGGACCTCCGATCTGGGATAGACCAACATACAGTTGGCCATGAGTAAAACATTCTTTTCGTAGATCAATCCATACTGATTCGAAAGTTTGGCCTTGGGACTTGTTTGTAGTTAGAGCGAAAGATGTTTTCACTGGAAATTGAAGCCGTTTAAATGGGATCGGCAGATTACTTGGGATCATCGGAATCCTCGGTATATGAAGTAGTTGACCAGCTGCTGTGCCGGTGATAATGGTTGTTACAACTAAGTTGTCCTTCAATTCCTTAATAAGAAGCCTCCTCCGTTGCACATGCTCGGGACTTAAATTCCTCAAAAGCTTGCATGGAATTCCAATTTTTAAAGCCAATTCATGTGGTGGCAGTCCAGAACGGTTCAATGAATTTAAAAGCTCCTAGGGATAATAGACAGCGTCTTCAATATTAGTAATGGTGTCTATCGATTTGTATCGGGAACTTTTTAAATAATTAAATCTGGACTTTTTGAATAATTAAATCGTTTATTCCGTTGACACTATCATTCCTGGGTGACACTATTGCCCTAGAACACAACCAATGAAATTTCTTTTCGAGCAAAGTCTCGATGTCCGTGTATACTCCATCTATTAAAATTTCTAAACTATGGACTATTTGGCCTAGGGACTCATCCTGAAGAATATTACAATTACTCCTTAAATTTGGAGTGGGAAAAATTCCCTCCCCAAGTTTAAGCAGTTGCTGTGAAAAATTACCATCAGTAATTCCATGAAGATGAGCTCTCATATTCGTCCGTAATTTTATATTTTCAATCGAAGTCCTTAAGGGCGACGATATTAAGCATGCATTGATGTTAATGACAGGAAGAGTCTGTCTCGCATACCTGTTAATGACAGGAAGAGTCTGTCGGAAGTCTCCAGCAAATACAAAGGTTATACCGTCCATGAGAGCAAAGGAGTTTGTACGGCCTTTTAATATTCTGTTCAAGGCCTCTATAAGTGCTTTATAGCTCATGGTGTATTCATCCTACATAATCAATGGGGCGTCTTGCAATAGTTAACCAATAGGCCCATTTTTGCGGATAGAACGTATTGAATGATGTTCAAGATTTATGGATAATGGAAGTTTAAACGCTGAATGAGCAGTTTTTCCATCCTTGAGAGAGTTGCAGCAACTTCTGACGAAGCAACTGCTATCGCTATCTTCCCTGTTTGTCTAATTTTAGCAAGTATTAAATTTGCAAGAAACGTCTTGCCAGTGTCTTGCCGCATCCAAAAAGAAATGTTGTTTTTGTTATTATTCACGCCATTACTCGCCCTTTTCACTGTGTTGCCGCATAGTTAAATTCTAAATAACATTATCTGTTATAAATATATTATAAAATTATAAATGGTTCAGACCATCTTTCATTTCATGCAACGGTTTAGTCAGCTAATCCCGTTTTTTTTTTATTTCATCATATGTAATCATTATTGGAACTAGTTACAAAATCCTTGCTGTATAATATAACAGTAATTCTTAATACTTTCGTTATGGTTTTTCTATCCTTTGATTCATAGCGTTACGGCTTAAATGGTTCAAGAGGATTGCGCACGCGTATATTCACAACTGTTTTGGATTCATCATTTTCAGAGAATCCTAAGCAAAAATTTATAAGTATTGTGAACTCATAACCAAACACTTGGGAATATTTCGCAAACTTGCACCAAAAAAACATTCCTTCGTTTTGGCGTAAAATTCAATTGCATCGGTTCGGTTATTTAAAGTTAATTTGGTTTTTATTTATTATAACGTTTAATAAAGATACATTTTGTGAAAATTTCAACTGGATTTGGTTAATAAATTATAATTATAATCAAAAATATTCCGGATAGTATGTCGTTGTAAGTAGTAATTTATTGACCATCTATAAACGCATCAAACAGCGGAATACCCAAACCAAACCAAGACCATAACGCTACTTTATGGACATTTTTTTAACGAATTTGATGCAGCATATGACGTAAGCCATTCAATCAATCCACCACTAAATATTCTGCAAATGTCCTTCCAAAATACCTTCGAGGAAACATTAACAGCAACGGAGGGTAATTTATGCGATTCGCCCAGTGCTGGTACTAAAAAGAAAAAAAGTGGATGGATAATATTAAAATAATGATCTCAGCACTTGTGACATTAAAACTAATATATATTTGAATGTGGAATTAATTAAAACTCTGACCGACTTAAAAACTGTTTCTTTATAAAACTGTAACTAGATCTTACATTTCATTTTAATTAATGTTAAAATATATTTTAAAGTGAATGATTGTGTTTTATTAATGTTTAATAAGTTGTATGTATTATGTATGTATATAAATGTGAAAATAAATATATTAATAGCGGGATTCTGTAACCAGTCTCTAGTCTCTATTTGAGACATTTTGAGGCAAAGTCTCAATTTGAGACAAGTTACTATTCACTAAACAGTCTCTAGCGTTAGTCTCAAATTATTGAGACCTGGTAGTTAGCAGGTCACAAAACTAAAACGAACTCTTGTCTGCCATTTTGAATATACTGAATAGAGATCATCATAGATATTAATCGATTGTCGTTTCTTTATATTTTGTAAGTAACTCAAACACGAAAAGGTTAAAAATAAATCAATTTTACATAAATTTCGTAAATATTACGAAACAAAGTCAACATATATTTTTATTTTCATTGATAATTATGTTTTTTGACTATGTTATAGAAAATTTAATATTTGTTATCGACATATTTATTTTCATTCAAGTGTAAAAACATCTCTGAATAATGAAATGTAATAGATTTTGTGACTGTCACTTACAGAATAGCAATATCATCTCAAGTCTCAAAAATTGTCTCTAACTTAAAATCTCAAATTTAGAGACTTGAGACTGTCTCAAGTTACTGAATCGCACGGTAAATCTAAGATGCAAACAAAGTTGCCAATTATTTCTCATTCAATATTGTTGGGAATTTTGGTCTTGGATTCCTTTATCAACATTAGTTGTTCCAATAGTTAAAGGCATGCAATGATAATATTCTGGATGGCACTTTCTAAATGGCCTGACATTAATGCAATTTAAAATTTTGAATTTTTGTTTGTAAACACCAAAAGCCTGCTCTACTTATGTGGACTCTTGTTGAGCCGAGATAATAATTAAAAGTGCTCTGCTCACGGTTGAGGGTGCCTTTTCGATTGTAATAACTAATGGCATCCACCTTTGGGGATGGTATTTTAAAAAGAGTTTCGAAGTTTTAGTCAAAACTGTCTCTCTCTCATAATTGTAAGTGAGCAGGGGTCGAATCGTTACATCCGTGCACGGATCGGCAAATATACGAAAGAAAATTACGTGGTACGTCAATCGTATGCGGTGATTGGCATTATGACATACGATAGCAAACGGATCTTAATGTATTTTCAATTCACAATAGTTTTTAAATTCCACATTGCTTTGGATCGTATTTTTAGGTCACAATAGATGTGGAACTGTCAAAACTGTTGCGAAATTTTCAATAAACTAACAAAAACTAATTAAATATCAAAATGAATCCAACTTTGTTTTTTTATTTGAGCTGAATAGTGCGGAGATAGCTATGAGAGCCGTAGGTATAAAAAAAATTATGAATCCTCATTAATAAAATTTTCTTTGTAGATGTATCGTTGAACAAAGCATTGAAATCTTAAAAAGACGGTGGAGTATTTGAGGACATGGCAAGAGAAAAAGGTATCACCCCACAAAAGTGGAAGATTTGCTAACGTTTGTGAGGCATTACATAACATCTGCATAAAATTTACAATTAGTTACGACCCTCAAAAATTGCGATTCTTATCACACACAAGAAATTGACAACGGGGTAGCGAACCGCTTCAAAGCAATTGACCAAATAAATAATTTTAATTTAAAAATGTATATATCCTTAACCTTGTAAATAATTTTATTTTTATTGTCAACTCAAATACAAAAATTTTGTTCATATAAATAATTTTCTTTTTAATTTTTAATTAGATATTCCATTCAATGGTTTCTTGTTTATGTTCTTTATTCCTAAAAATGATAAAAAAACTCAAAATTTAAAAAAAAAATTGCTCACATTTCCATAAATTTGTCTATTACGATTGGTAGTTTGCGTTCGAACGACGATTCGAACGAACGGATACGTTTATATACTCGCTCACGTATGTCATCATGCCAGGTTACGATAGAAGCGTTACGATCACGTATATAAGCGTTACGATCACGTATATCATAATACGAAATACAGACTTTTACGTGACGAGTTATACGTTCACGGATGTAACGATTCGACCCCAGTATTCACACTTATACTCATTCCGTGAATAATTTGCCTGCTTCATAGTCAATTTTTTGCAAGTAGCTCAAAGTTGTGCTTAACTCATTCACTGCAAATCACTGGTTTGTTTGATGGATATCGAAAATTGTTTAAAATAAAAAAATAATAATGGAACATTATGGATAAAAGTAAACATAGTTACAATATACATACATATGTATGCTCATTTCAGTTCGTATGCGATTTATCGCATTTAATATAAACTAAATGTACGTCTTGGGACATATATTTGTTAATAATGTATTATTATATAAATATATAAATATTTGCTTTATAAAAATATATTTATGCATTTCAGATATAATCTAGAAGCTGGATGCTATTGAGACCCATACGGTAAATGTGGTGTTGATGACCTTCTCACTGCCATACAAAAGCAATTAAAAGGCAAAGTAAGTTAAAAAAACAAAACGGTAACTATATTTAAATTATTAATTTTCTAGATGTCAGAAAAGGTCGAAGTGGAAGCGTAAAGCAAATTCCGCGTCAAAGCGGCAAAGATGCACCACTCAATTAGCAGAAACAGCGAAAAACGCTACTACCTTCCTCAGTTGCCGACCTTACAGCAGGCATGGATAATATAATACGAATCTCTCGCATTGGCTGTCATTTTTCTCTCAAACGCGTTCCCTGCATTTACAAAGTGTTTAATTTAGTGTTTTGTATAATTTATCGAAAAAGCCAAAAGTAAAGAAATGTGGGGTGTAGTATATAAGTATATACAGCAGTGGTCGGCAAGTGCCGAGTGCACGCATACAAAAATATTCTTGCTTGTGTATGTGGCAAAAATACTCATTGCCGCTGTCAAATTGTAAGCCCAAAAAATTTTGCGCGCAAATAATATATACTTTTTTGAAAATTTCACAGAACACTTTAAAAATAACTGAGAAGTATTAGATATTACAAAATAAAAAATATCAGAACTGCTTTTCGAAAATTTTAAAAATCATTCCCTTGTAAGGGGTAGAAGTCTGAAAAAATGTTAAACGTATTCTGAATAATATTGGAAAAATGCGCAAAGCTAATTCGATTCACCTTGCAGTGCTAGCGCCCCGGAAGGTGACGTGATAGGTCGCGTGGATTATATAAGTATGTACATACATATGTCATTTTCAAGCTTAAAAATAAAACACACTAATCCACATATTTGTTTACTTCTTTGTTTATTGTTTACTTCAGGTATTTTTCATTATAACTAAGAAAAAAACGTGAATGTATTTAATTTCACTAAAATTATAAAAAAAAATAAAAACTTCAATTTGTTAATCATAAAAAGTTTATACATATGTAATCCGCACAACTACTGCAGGGTTAAATATATGAATATTTAATTAAAAAAAATATTATTAATATTATTTAAAATTATAGGTTAACTTTTCGTTTACTGTTTGCACCTTAAGTTTAACCATTAAACAGTTCTTAAAATGTCATCTATATTTATATCAGTTTTGTTAAGTTTAATTCTCATGAGGTCTTCTAAATTCGTGTCTGTTAAACGATTCCCATGTTTGCTTTTAATGATTTTTAATATAGAAAAAGCGTTTTCGCACATATAGGAGGTGCCAAACATTGAATAGAGCTTATATATTTCGGTTGTGCAATTCGGGTATTTTTTTTTACATATTTGCTTCCAAAACTCCTTTCCCGTCGCCAAAGGTAATGAGACATCTTCTATCATTTGTTGTATTTCTTTTCTAATTGCGGGGCTTTGATTTTGTACATCAGAAACATAAGTGTTATTGTGTAGGTCTATAGCCGGTAATATTTTTTTAAAATCTTCAAATCTCTTGTTTCTGTTGTGAAATATTTCCTCACTTGTTGTAAAGAATTCTTGAAATAAAGAATCTGAAATACATAAATTAAGTGATCCAGTTTTCGGCAGTGAGCTTCTATTTTTATTTCTTAATTTTTCATTTAAAATTTGTAATTTTCTTTGGGTTTGCTGATATATAATGCAATGAAATGTTGGCACATCAATATGTTTGGTTAAATGCCCAATAAAGCCCTTCTTTTTTCCAACCATCACCTTTGCTCCATCTGTGCAGACAGCACTCAATTTATTTTTGTCAATAATTGAAAAAACTCTCTCATTAACAGCTTTCCACAATGTTTGTCCATTTACATGACCATGCAAAGAAACTAACCCAACAAATTCCTCATAAGTAACCAAATTTTCGTGGACTGTTTTCAAAAAAATTATTAATTGGCATGTATTACCTATGTCAGTACTGTCATCTAAACAAATAGAAAAAAAACAAACATTCCTGAAGGCGTTTTTTCAAATCCTCAAAATTACTAATTTTTGCTGTACGGCGATTAAGAGTTCTGGCTGATAATGGAATCGTTTCAACAAGCAAAGCCATATCTTTGCCACTTTGGCCAAAGCAATTTAAAACATTTTCAACAAGATTTTTTACAAAAGGACCGTCTTCATATGGACGACATTTCTTTGCCAATGCAAGCGCAACAACATAAGAGGCTTTTAATATTTGGCGTTCTTCACAATTTTGATTATGATCTGGCTATTTTAAAAATTTATTGAACACTTTGGCTTTCATTTCGACAAGTAGTTCCGCTCTTTCATCATTTTTGTACTTTTCATAATCAATATGGTGTGACATGTTATATGATTATGTTATATTTGCTACATTTTGCTAATTGTGTCGAACAAATGTAGCATTGCGGCTTTTTTAAATAATTTTCAAAGAAAAAAAACATCAATTCCCAAGAATTGTCAAACATATTTTTGCAGTGTATTTGAATTAAATAAGCGCGCATAATGTTGCTTTAACAAAAGTCAAGCTGAGACCAGGAATAAAGGGATGTTAAACTTATTCCAGTGTGAGAGCGCCTCAAAATTAGCGTTTTTTATAACATTTTTCATTATGGCCAGATTGGACAAAATAATAATTTTTGGGCATTTAAATTGAACCACCCAACATTTAGTACGAATAAAAATTATTTATTATATGGAGAAACTATTTAAATCTTTTTAACGAATATTATAACAACTGACTTTTGTCCTTTCAATACCCAATAATAGGATTTAAGCTTTATACCTCGCAATCATTAAATGTTTTTAATCATTTTCCACTGATAACAAAACTATGATGCTTCAAATTACAAAACGTTTCATCAAATATCTTTAAATTTCACAAATTTATTTAATTTTCATTGTTTTACATTTTTATAAGAGGTCTTGAACGATGCAACAAATCCCTCCGTTTACATATTTTTTTGGTAAGATTTCAATCTGGCCATGGCTTGTTTCCAATTGATAAACGTCAAAACCTACTGAACTCGATTAGCTGTCAAAGTTCAGTAGGTTTTGACGTTTAGCAATTGCTCTCTCACTTCCAGTGAGAAAGGAGTTAAACATCTCTTTATCTCCTGAGACTAGCTGCTTTGTGTATACAAATCTCTTGCGTGAATTGCCGATCGTGTCTGTGTAAAAACACGATTGCAGTCGGACCCGCGGGTCTATGGGCTGCCTACCACTGATATACAGGGATGGGCACATTTTTAGCCCGGAAAGTTAGCAAAGTGCGCACGAGGGCTAGATGAGGGGAATATCAGTTTACGGAGGGAAGGACATAAAAAGTTGCGAAAAAAATCAATTACATTCCTCCATAACTTAATGTTCATCGCAGAATGCAGAGATAAAGAGATCCCCAACTGGATTGGGTAGGTTTTGACGTTTTGCAATTGGAATGACTGGAACGGCCAGATTGAAATTATACCAAAATTAATGTGAACGAAGGAATTTGTTGCCGCCGAAGGAATTTGTTGCCGCCGCTAATAAAAATTAAAAAAATGCGAAATTTAAATATATTTCATGACACGTTTTGCTATTTGATGCATAGAATAATTAATTTTCAATTAAAAATGACTAAAAACATTTATTAATTGAGAACTAATAGGCTTACTTCACCTTCATCTGAAATATAAAAAGTTAGTTGTTTTAATATATCATAAAATCATAATAAAGGATTTAAGTAGTTTCGCCATATATTAAAAGGATGGATGTTTTAATTTAAATGCCCAAAAATTCTTATTTTGTTCGATGTGACCATAATGGAAAATGTTACAAAAAACGTTGGAAAAAGTTGGGCATCCCATTATCTCTGGCAGAATGGTTGCGGCAATACTGACATTGTACACAAATTAAAGAGCGGAAGTTTACTTCATATCGGAATTGTACAGTTGTGTGAACCAAAAGAGGTAAACATGATTTGCAGGTCTTAGAGTTTCGCATTAATATTTATTTTTATTTACCTTTGCATGGAGGGAAATTCTAATCACTGGTAGGAAAAATTATATGAGTTATACTCGTATCTAAAAAACAATTTTATTTAATAAGAAAACAGCACATTTTAAAACTTCATAACACCTTATGGTTGTTCCTATTTTGTGCACACCACTGTACATGCGATAGAACAGTAATGGTGGTGATGCCAGGTGTAAAAATTCATTTTAGCTACAATTGGGAAAACTTTTCTCAAGTTGTGGGATTTTATACGTACATATGCAAGGCAGTTTTATATATCTGCATATATAAAAAAAAGATACTTGTGACCATAATATATATTTTGTTTAAACATATTGCACTTCCATTTAATGAAAATGCTTATATAAATATATATATATTAATATTTGTGATATTTTTAGTTTGGTTGTTTTATCAAAATATTCACAGAATTGAGGTTTTTTTCTATAATTGTTCTGTTAAATTTAAAAAATCTAAGTAGCCTCTGGAAATGAATTAAAATAATAATACGCACTATAGAAAGGGAACACATATTTTCAAAAATATAAGAAATCATCAAATAAAAATATATGAGCGCGGTATGGCATTATTGATTGAGAGTGGCTGAGAACACAAATAGAATACAAACGCTAATGGCAGAAACATCGTATTTCGCTTCTCCCTCCGCTACGAGCGGCAAGCGTTTTGTTCTCGTTTTCATGCGAACAATGTTGTCATTACTCAATACGCATATGTAGTTTTGCACACACATAACTTTTCAATTATAATTTTTCTCAATATAAAATATCAAAACTGAAATCAAACTAGTAAAACCAGTTTATATATTTATAAATAATAGCACTCGATTCTGATTTTGAGTTAGTTTAAGAAAATTTCAAATATATTGAAGACAATTTTTATAATTACTACAGTATATTGAGCCTGGCAACCCTGCGTTGTGAGAGAGCAATTAGCTGAGTCGTTTCTATGGGGAAACCCCAAGTCGTTGGAAATTCTACGGTAAGCGGGCGGTAGAAGCGTTGTTGGGTAATTATTTACATTGCGCTCTCATAAGATTCATTTGTGTATATGCATTTGAAGAAACAGTGGTTCATAACCTGAAGTTATTACTTTTTATAAAGAAGAAGAAGAAATAACCTGGTTTGAAACTTTTTGCTTCGAAAATTATATCTATGTTTCGAAACACATACACTTGCAAACAATTTTTTTTCAAAAACCAAATTAAACAAACATAAAATAAGAAGTAGGTTATCTGATTTAAATTTTGGTACAATTATGCGTGTAGCTACAGCAAATGAGATTAAACCAAACATAGAAATTACTATATGAAATAAACTAAATTAAATGCTGTTATAAGAACATATTAAAATAATTATTACTAAAAGTAAATATTTATTATACTTTTTGTTATTTGTCTTACATTTTATAAATTTATAGTAGTTACAAAAAAACTTAAAATTGTTAGGCAATTTTACAGTTATTACCCACAGTGCAACTTTCCATATATGCGCGCTCTCATTTGTAAACATGGTGTGGCAAAATACGTTGCTCTGATTTGTAAATATGGAGTGATAAAATACGTTGCTCTCACTTCCCTCTTCATGTTTGCCCGCGATGATCCCCTCATATAGCCCTCAAAATGTGAACTCGTGCCCGAACAGGCAAAATGCCACTCGAACAGGCAAAATGCCACTGAGGGCTAATATGCCCACCCCTGAGTATACATATATTGTATACATGTATCTTGAATATGTGACGTTTTTTTATGAATTGTTTTGTTTTTCTGTTTATTTATTATTTTAAATTGTTACATTAATTAGAAAAAATTTAATTACTTATCTTCGTACTTATTAGTACTAGCATACAAATTGTGATGTCTTTTGTAAATTGTGAAACTCTAAATAATTTTGCTTAAAATAAAAGGAAATTATTTATTAATGATATATATTTACTAATATTTGATTCAAACGTCATAATGTGCAATATTTCACCCATAAAAATATCACTTACTGATATTCAGATATTCTTATGTAGTGAGTTCTTATTAATAAAATGTAACCCTGTTTTTAGATTTATCGGTGGTGAGTTTTCTTCTGAATGTATTTGTTTAAGGTTGGTACGCAGCTCTCAAGTAATTGCTCAAGAAAAAAATACATTATTTCTCAAGTAATTTTGACAGCTGGTTACGCATTGTGAATGATCCACATTAGAAGAGCAAGAAAGAATAAACAAAAAAAAACAAACTTTGTGCGTAATATGTATGTGTGTATGTGTATGGTAACATAAATATTTTCATTGAGATTTAAGAAATGTTGTTGATGATTGGTAGGTTTTATACAACATTTCAAAATGGAATATACTTCATAATAATGATTTCAACTAATTTAGGATGAATTTGACGATTACTTCGATTTTCCTTCAAGAAACAATTGTTGATTTGATGTTTCTTCGCAAAACCAAGTTTGCCATATTCACATTTTACTGAAAAAAAGTATTAAAAATTAGTACTAGATTTCTTGAGAGCTGCGTACTAGCACAAGTAAATTTATCGCAGGAAAGTTTCTTGACCGTTTCTTAAGCGTTTTTTTATATGCAGTTTTTACGTTTCTTGAGAGCTGCGTACTAAGCTTTACAATTGACAGACAGAAAACATAATAATTTTAATTTAGAAATCCAATCCCAAGATATTTTATATACTGAAAACTCAATTTCCAATTGATGGTTTCATATAACGGATAACGATTTGTCAATTTGTATATGTCAAACGGCAAATTACCACCCAGGATTGTATCCTATTGCATGCAAAAATTTAGAAATAATTGAAGCGTGTTTAAAAATTGCACAAAAAAAAACAACTGATTTAACATTGACAACAAGTAATATTGAACAGATATGCAAAGTAATTCAATATAATAATTTAAATACACACAACACCATAAGGTTTTCTAGAGTTGAGCTTATGTATGTACATATGTAAACAAAGCAAAGGTTTATTACTGTATATACTGAGCTGATCATGTCATTGGAAGAACACCTGCGCTTCGTGGAAGAAAAACTAATAAAAAAAGGAAATCACGAATGAGTGATTAATGCAGTTGTAAAATAAATAAAGGCAGTGTTGACAGCGTCTTGCCATTTCCACCAGAGATAAAGAGATGTCCAACTCTCCTGTCATTGGAAATGAGAGAGCAGCTCACCTACCCAATTTTGACAGTTGATTAGATCTAGTAGGTTTTCATGTTTCGCAACTGGAAGAAAAGAGACGACCGCATTGAAATTCCCCCAAAATAAAAGAATGGAGGAATTCGTAACGGACATCGGTTCTTCGAAGAAAATTAGTGTTGTTATTAATTAAAAAAAAAAAAAAAAAAGTGGTAAGTGATAAGTGATAAGTGCAATAGTGAAATTTTCTGAAGTGAATATATCACTGAAAATAAAAGGATAATACAGCAAATATAAACGTAAGTGACCTTTAAGTAATTTGCGTACATAATTAAACACAATTTAAGGTTCGTATTCAGCTCTCAAGTATTTGTTTAAGAAAAATAATGCATTCTTTCTTCAAGTAATTTTTTATAGCTGGTTACGCATTGTGAATGATCCACATTAAAAGAGCAAGAGAGAATAAACAAGCTTTGTGTGTAATGTGTATGCATGCATGTGTATAGTAACATAAATATTTTCATCGCGATTTAAGGAATGTGGATGAAGATTGGTAGGTTCTATTCATAATCAAAATGAACTATACTTCATAATAATAATTTTAACTAATTTAGGATGAATTTAACGATTACTTTGAATTTCCTTCAAGAAACAATTGTTGATTTCATGTTTCTTCGCAAAACCAGGTTTGCCATATTCGCATTTTATTGAAAAAATGTATTAAAAATTAGTACTAGATTTCTTTAGAGCTGCATAGTATCACAAAAAAATGTACCGCAGGACATTTTCTTGACCATTTCTTAAGCGTTTTTTTATATGAAGTTTTTACATTTCTTGAGAGCTGGATACTAAGCTTTAATTTGCAGAAAAAAAGACCGAAAACACCAATGTGGAAGAAATCAAATTCCTTTAGGAAAATTGCTTCTAATTTATTTAAATAATCTAAAAATTCCTGTGGCGGTCTTACTAAACTACACCTGCCAACTTGTCTCTGTTGAATAAAATAAAATTCTCGTGAAATATCTTCATCTCCTATATATGGCAAGGGTTGGGAGCAAGCGTGTGTCTTATAAATTTTTAAATAAAAATAACCACAGAAATACGAATATGCGTTTTCTTTTAAGAAATCTACTTCTAAATCTAATTCTAAATTTTCTCCTACGCTATCCGATTAAAGGTGTGGTCTGGTCGCGGTAGACCTTGAAATTTTTGCCAAGAAAGATCCCGTACCACTTTGTCATTGCACACACTTGCTATTATTTGATGAGACTGTGCAATTGAAAAGGTTTCGTTTTCTGGAACGGGTTCGCAGTTTCCCTTTACTACGATATTGGCGTATCGCAACCCGCAAGATTTTTTAAAAAGATTGCAAAACATGTAAGGAGTAATCCTTACACTTCTTCCCCCTCCTCTTCTAATATGTCCGAAGTAGTGTTCTAAATTGTCCTGGCAGAGTCTTCGCGTCTGTAGGTTAGTGAAGCCTGACTGTGACAAAAATCGCCACAAACGTCTTAAACTACTTATGTTTAAAATCCAACCCTTAATATAATTAAAAGAATTTGTTATGTCAGACCCATTTTCGTCTTCTATTCTAATTGTCTTTAAAATTCCTGCTGCCTCATCTAAAAATTCTAACTGGTCGTCTGACGCCGAAAAAATTTTTTTTGTTGGCAAAATAGCTTCAAAGTTGCTGCTATTAAAAATATCAAATAGCTTATTAAAAAATAAAAGATATTCCGCGGTACTTAAAAATCGAGCAATTAGGGCACGACAAAAACCCTGAACTGTATGAAGCGAGCATATCAGAGGCTACAGTGTCGCTCATAACCTGGGATGCCAGCTTCACGCTCATTTTTTGAAAGTTATTAGGAAACATATGTGCTTCAGACAGTTTAGGGGCGCAACGCAAGGGATTTTGGGAATCCTTATTATAGAAATGTACAATGTCATCCCAACTCACCGGACGCGATTTAAAACTGACTTTATTTTTTGAATTTTCTAAACAATTCCTAGTGCTTTTTAAAAGGTGGGGGCTATCAAAAAAAAAGAAGATATCCTTGCCATTAACCTGAAAATATGGGCGTTCTTCGGTCACTCCTAAAATCCTAGATAAATAGACAAAATTAGATCCCTGATCTGAAACAAAATGGCAAGGTATGAGACCTATGTTTTGTAATTGGGTGATGGCCTCAAATATATACTTTTTGGCGACATCCCCTTTACATAAACCATGGACAATGAAATAGGAGAGTGGGTGTGTCCAAGGCATTCCACCAATACCTTGAACCATAAGAGTCATTGCACTATTACCTATACGAGACGTACGATTTTCATCGCCGTAATCTTCTACTCCTATAATCTTATCGTATTTAGGGACGTATTGGAAATGACTCTTAAGTTCCATTTCATCGCACAAAATTGATACAAACTTTTGTTCCTGCGTAAAACCCCGACTTTTTAACTCTAAACACTTTAAAGAACTATTACTACAACCGGGGTCTCCGGGCCATTCGGAAACGAACTCGTCAAGTGTTCTCTCTTCCGGAAATGTAAGAAGAGGTTTTAGGTGTCTATATACTAAAGGTGAAAGAAAGTATACACCTAAAGCCAAAGTTTTGAAATAGGTGTCGTATCTACGACCTTTTGGTTGACGGCTCCAATTTACTAAACTATTTCTTATTATACTACTTCTTTGAGGAGGAAGATTTCTATTAAAATTATCATAATTACTAACCTCTCCTAAATTTTTAATTTCACTTTCTAAAGTCTTCAGCTTTACCGACATTTCTTTTAATTGAAATTTTAAATTACTAATCTCCTCATCTTTTTCTTCTACTTTAACCCTCAAACTTACATTATCCTCCATTAATTTTAAGTTTTTAGACGCGAAGGATGTCAAACTAAAACTTGTTTGACATCCTTTTTCTAACGAACTATCGCCCATGGAAATATTTTCAAAAACTCCTATTTCCTGTTCGAGTGCGTCTTCTGCTACAGACGCTAGCAATAACAGGTCGCTTGAACCTGAGGGGTTCTCGACCAATTTAGGTTCAAAATCTACGATTCCTAATTCGGTAGTCGAAGTAGGATCGCTAAATTCTACCTGAAAACTGGGTGTAGGAGTTAAATTTTTATCCGGAACCGCAGTCGGCGGTCACAGGCATATAAATATTTTTGCCGATTTTCTCCTACGCCCAATCGTAGTTTCCAAATACTATGCCTAAGAAAAAACAGATATACCCTAAACCTTAATACCTTTACTTATAATAATAAATTTTAAAATCTAATATCGACTACAAATAAAACCAATATTGTTACATTATAACATTTATCATAAAGTTTTTTAAATTTCTCGCAAGATCTTATGTTGTGACCTCCTTAACAAATTCCACATAATGGTTGCCATTTATTAGTTGGGTTTGACACGAAAGTTTGACTTTTATTAACGTGTCTATTGTATTGCATATTATTGCTGGCTTGAGGTTTAAACAAGTTTTTACTTGAGTCGTTTTGATGACTTTTTAGATTTATATTTTTGTTGTCAATTCGCTCAGCTATCTCGTATTGAGCAGTGAGGAATGCTTTCATTTGCTCCCATGTGGGCATTTTTTTCCTTTCCACAAGTGATTGTTCCCATCGTAGTAACGCAGCATCAGGGAGTGTTTCTGCACAAATAGTTACTATGATGGGGTCCCACGATTCTGTGGAGATATTTTGTGTTTTTAACACTGATATGCAATTAGTCACTGTCGAGTATAAATTTTGAAATTCCTGGCTGGTTTCTTTTTGAATTTTTGGTAGATAATAATGTTTTTATTGGGTTTTCTATCATAACCCTTCCATTTTCGTATCTTTCGACTAGTGCTTCCCAAGCCAGCTTAAAATTTTCGTCATTTAAAGCGAATCAGCTTGACGATACTGCCTGCTTCCCTTTTGTTTTTGTACCTTAGATGGTATAACTTTTGTGCTTGTGAGAGCTTAGGATGGTTTATATAAACGGCAGTGAACATGTCCCGGAAGGACGGCCACTGGTCATAACATCCATTGAGAAAACTTCAGTATCACAAGCTGGTACATTTAGATACATGCCTTTATCTAGGTCTTCTTTTTGTGTTGTAACTACTCTGGGAGGGGGGAGTAGTGGCTCTACTTGGCCTTACTAAACTTATTTGTTCAGTGATCATTCCCTTTGTCAATTCGTAGTGATCGCGGCAGTTATCACACTTGGCTGTCGCCGAAGCTTTTGTGTTTTCTGGGAGTTCTGCGTCGTCAGTATCTAGTACTGTATCGTACACTGTCAGAGGCGTGCCCATAGATTGTTAACACTTTCTAATTTTATATTTAAAACTGATTCCGTAATGTCAGTAATAGGGGAAGCTTGAAATCTTGTACAATATCTTATAAAACTGTCACTTTCTGTGATGAATCTAGATATTGTCTGATCTTTTGATCTTTTTTGTTTTATACTCTGCTTTGAGCGTGTAGCTTCAGCAGGTGGTTTATCTTCATCAGCCATTTTCGGAATTTCTAATGATAGAGGTGTTTTTGGCTTAACCTCTCTTGATTTGTCAGATTGCATTAATTTGAATAGAGTTTGAAGCTTTTAGCTTAAAGTTTTGTCAACTGAATAATTGTCTCAAAATTAATATTGCTACAGCAATGTAGTCAAATAGAAAAAGAATATATTAAAAATTTTGTTAATAGAAGATATATTTTTGTAAAAATATATATATTTTTGTAAAATATATAATGTGATCAAATTTTCGTTTCGTTACCGCAAAGATCTTTTTGTTTTTTTTTGAAAAAGTTCGATATTTATTTTTTTTATTTTTATTTTTTTTTTTTTTTAATGTGACTGAAAATTTTTTTTGAAGTGTATCAAAGTATCTTCAGTTCACTCGCGCTTCCCTGCAAGACGGAGGTAACAGATTGCACAAACACATTGAAACATTTTCAGCTGTTCACTAACACTTACATTTTCTGAAATTTTCAATTGAATGGGAAAATACGTAAGTAAGATTGAGAAAAACTATCGACATTCTAAACATATTGTAATATTAACTTGCTAGAATAGGAGAGACGAATGCCCAATTTTTCAAGAAGAAGAAAACGAAAAACGCAGTTTATTTTGGTTTTTAAAGAGGTAAGTTCGTTATTTCATTATTTGATATTTTATAATTAATTTCTTATATACATTTATACTATATATGTTATTAATTTCTTTTATATAGAGTAAACAAAAAAGATTAACAACGAGAAAAAGGTAAGCATTGTGAATTGAATGTCGTGTGTGTAATTAAAATTTTTAATATTACAGAAATCATTTGGAGCGTTTGAATGCGTATAACAAAGACGCACCATTCAATTAGCCGCATCACCGGTGACTTGGAGGACGAGCATTACGTGGAGCTCGCTATTAGTTTAAGTAAATATTTGATTATTTCATTTGTTACATGTTATTATTAAATAAACCGAAATAATAAAAAAAATGAATTTTATTTAAAAGAATTGAATTTTCTAGAAGTAACAAATGGGTAACAGATAATCTTGTTACTGCTCGTTCTTGCTAACATGCTTATATGTTATAGGTAACAAACTGATAACGAAAATAATAACACTAACAGATATTCGGGTAACAAATACTTTTTGTTATCCATAACACATAGGTAAGCAATGCGCTAACAAAAGAATTTGTTACCCGTAACATACTGTGAAGAGATTTGCTAACAAATTCATGTATTCTGTTAGAACAAGGCAGCATGCGATATTTGCCATTGGTTAGAGCGAGATAACCATTGAACATCAAATAGCGATGTGTTACTTTTTTCCCACTCTTTGAACAAAAGTAACAAATATTTTAACGAATGCAAAAGTGAACAATAACAAGCCGCTTACACGTTTGCTAACAGCTAACCGTCTTGCAGGGTTATTTTGTATAATTGTATCTGCACGAATCAAGAACGCGAAAGAGAAATAAAATACGTAAAATTGTTTGTATGTATCTATGTATATTTTATTACCATATGTTTGCATATGCTTATGCTTTATATGTTTGCTTTTGTTTAGCTTTTCTCGTATCCCTTTTAGGTATGTAATTGTTATATATGTATGTATATATGTCATGTAATGTAACATATAACAATTTGCTAATCGGACCTAACCCTGCAAGACGGGTAGCTGTTAGCAAACGTGTAAGCGGCTTGTTATTGTTCACTTTTGCATTCGCTAAAATATTTGTTACTTTTGTTCAGAGAGTGGGAAAAAAGTAACACATAGCTATTTGATGTTCAATGGTTATCTCGCTCTAACCAATGGCAAATATCGCATGCTGCCTTGTTCTAACAGAATACATGCATTTGTTAGCAAATCTCTTCACAGTATGTTACGGGTAACAAATTCTTTTGGTAGCGCATTGCTTACCTATGTGTTATGGATAACAAAAAGTATTTGTTACCCGAATATCTGTTAGTGTTATTATTTTCGTTATCAGTTTGTTACCTATAACATATACGCATGTTAGCAAGAACAAGCAGTAACAAGACTATCTGTTACCCATTTGTTACTTCCAGCAAATTCAATTCTTTTAAATAAAATTCAGTTTTTTTTTTATTATTTCGCTTTATTTAATAATAACATCACAATAATCAAATATTTACTTAAACTAATAGCGAGCTCCACGTAATGCTCGTCCTCCAAGTCACCGGTGATGCGGCTAATTGAATGGTGCGTCTTTGTTATACGCATCCAAACGCTCCAAATGATTTCTGTAATATTAAAAATTGTAATTACTCACACGACATTCAATTCACAATGCTTACCTTTTTTCTCGTTGTTAATCTTTTTCGTTTACTCTATATAAAAGAAATTAATAACATATATAAATGTATATAAGAAATTACGTATAAAATATCAAATAATGAAATAACGAACTTACCTCTTTAAAAACCAAAATAAACTGTGCTTTTCGTTTTCTTCTTCTTGAAAAATTGGGCATTCGTCTCTCCTATTCTAGCAAGTTAATATTACAATATGTTTAGAATGTCGATAGTTTTTCTCTATCTTACTTACGTATTTTCCCATTCAATTGAAAATTCCAGAAATCCAGTTTCAATATGTTTGTGCAATCTGTTACCTCCGTCTTGCAGGGAAATGTATAAATGCGCGGGAAAAAGAGAAATATATAATATGTATATGTTTATACATATATTTATGTATTGATCTATGTATATGTGTTGAATAGTAGTTCAAATGTGAACTATTATTAGAAAAAAGAAATAGAAATTGAAATAAATAATATATGTATGTTTATATATTTATAATTATGTATATCAGTTGATGTATGCCGCACTGGAGATGCATAAGTTTACCGGCACATAGGTACATACATAAATGTAATGCCTTTTTTTCTCTATTATTTCTTTATTCTTTTTTTTTTTTATTACCTACCTTTGCTTGAATGCTCTAAGCGATTTTAACATCCAAGCAGGTAGTTTGGTATTATTTGGTATTATTATGTGTTCTAGCTTTATGCTAAATTATGTTATGTTTGTATGTACCATATGATTGTGTATGCATATATGTAAATATGTACATCTGTATATTAAACGGAAGACTTGCGATTTTAGGGGAATATGCTTATATATACGTATGTTTTCTTTTATATATATTTATGTATATATTTCGTTTTCTTTTCGTGTCTTCCGCTTTTGCTTAGAGTTTGAGCGATCCTGCTATCGCAAGAATTATAGCAAGTTATACTTGACTTAGGAAAATTTCTCTTTTTTTTGAAATTATAATGGGGTGCCTAACGACACAAACTAAGCAAAAAGCGGGTACTGTACTTTTTTGCAGTTATTATTTTTTGTAGATATACATATATCGAACTGTTAAGAACAGGGTTCTCATTTACTACTCCGTAGCAGCGAAATTTCGAAAATTATTGCTATGCTATCGCTACCGCTCTCACTTTGTTGGGAGCCATAGCATAGCCTTAGCATAACAATGTAAAGTATGTGCTCTACTCTGCTCCGAGTTTTGTTAGGTAAAAAACTATAGCGGGAGCAAAAAATTAAATTCTGCGCTATGCTCTGGCGTAGCGGTAGCAAAAACATGGGAGCGGTAGCGCAGCGGAGCTAATGAAAATTTTCATGTGCTACAGCTCCCGCATGTGTTTGTTGTATTTTTTTTTTCCTTTTTGCCATTTTGCTTCTGTCATAATATTTGAATTAATTGAATAATTCAAACAAAAGAATGTTATGCAAATCATTTTGGCACTTTTTGCGTCAAGTGACTTTATAAATCTAAAATCAAATATTTTAAGAAATATATTAATAAAATGAATCAGATAATAATTGAATAAAGTATAATTTTTTTTTTATTATGTAAAATATTTACCATTTTTATATTACCAAAAACATCATCTATTCCAAATGTATTACAATACTCAATTACTATGAATTTTCGAAACTAATTTTAACTACATATACTTTCCCCCTTTTTATATACATTAGGGTGTTTTTTTTTTGAACTATTAATTTTTTTCAGTCCCGTCACGAAATTTCCTTGGAAATACCCCAAAAAAAAATTCCCTGAAAATTTTAGCCCTAAATATTAACATTAAAAACTGGACCGAGGCATGTGAAATTTTTCCATAGAAAATACACTACAATCCTGATTTTTTATCCTTAAATTCCTACAGATCAGAGGTATTTTATGGCATCGCACATTGAGTACTCAAAGCAAATCGACCTTTTCGACATAACAGAAAATATTTGTACACATATACATACTTCAATGTATAATGCAAAGAATCGAAAAGATTTCTGTATATCTTAAATTATAATAAACCTTTTTATCAACACTCCAATTATTCCGCTATATCTTTATGTTAGATATCGCGTTTGGTTTGTTATGAATGCATTTGCGTCCTTGACCAATAATCCAGCAAAGTATCTGCAGTGCCTTGACGATGAAAATTTCAATGCCATTTTTTGTTGTGATATTAAATACAGTCAAACCTGGATAAGTGAGAAAACTCTATAAGTGAGAGTAATAGCTAGGACCCGTCATTTTAAGCTTCCTAAACCTCTAATAGTGAGAAACAAAAACCTCTATAAGAGAGAGTCGTTTTTGCCTCATAGACCTCCGTAAGTGAGACTGCTACTTATCTATACCTCTATAAGCGACAGTCGGCTTTATTTATTTATGAATATTATATATGAGGAACTATAGCTACAATAAAAATACATACATACATAGAAGATACATATATACAGTAACAAATGACAAAACAAATAACAAATTTAACATCTGCTATTTTATTACCCATTCTTAATTTCGTGGAACTTCTTATCATTGATTTTGTATTGTTTTCTTCTCAATAGATTTTATTTGTTGTTAATTTATCGCACTCGGGTTAGTGAGAAACCTCTATAAGCGAGAATAAAATTGTGCTCCCTTGAACTCTCGCTTATACAGGTTTGACTGTATATCGGACGGGTTCGTCTTAAAAAAAAACTACCTGGTTAAGGAGCAAAATCAGTATAACCCATATACTAAGCATGTTTGGATATGAAAATTTTTACTTATTTCTTTCTATTTTTGTATTACTAAAATTTTCAAATGATTCTTACATAAATTTTGAACAAATGCTTATGATTTGAAATATAATTTTTGTATTTATGAGTTGTATTGAATTTTAGCATAAAGAGATAGATCCTATGTCCTTACCCTGATTCTATGCTACATCCCCACCAATTTTAAGCCAAATCGGTTCAGCCGTTCTTGAGTTATAAACGACTTTCTTTTATATACCAACTTGTACCATTCTTGTAAATGACAGAAAATAGCAACAAAAAAAAAAAAAACAACAAACACATGCGGGAGCTGTAGCACATGAAAATTTTCATTAGCTCCGCTGTGCTACCGCTCCCAATTTTTTGCTACCGCTACGCCAGAGAATAGCGCAGAATTTAATTTTTTGCTCCCGCTCCAGCTATAGTTTTTACCTAACAAAACTCGAAGCAGAGTAGAGCACATACTTTACATTGCTATGCTAAGGCTTTGCTATGGCTCCCAACAAAGTGAGAGCGGTAGCAAGAGTAAAATGAAATGCTACGAGAGTAGCGTAGTTTTTCAAACGCTGGTTAAGAACAGTTAACGGTGTCCCGAAATACCGTCAAACTGTACCTTAACATACATTCATATATATGTGCATAAAAAAATGGAATTTATATATTTGTATATATCAAATTATTTTCCGCCAAGGGTTTTGGGTCATTGAACTTATACCCTTTTTTTGCTTATTGCAGTTCCTTTTCCTTTTATGTATGTATGTCCAGCGCTGTCCCTGTTGATTTGCTGTCTTTCTCTTTGTTGTTTGTTGGTGTAGTCTCCCGAGACTATTTATGGTAATTGTGATTTGTGCATATGCCTGTGTATATCGCCTGTTTGCTATTTTAGAGTAATGTTTGTATGTTTGTTGAACTTTGTGATTTTACCGCGCCCGATTTTAATGGAGGATGGAGTCATGTGTAGGGAGGATGGAGTCATGTGTAGAAGTTCACGCAAGTGAGGAAAGTTCTCTGATCGCCATTCACTTGGGAGTGGCCAGAAACGATTCTTTTACACATGGCTCAAGCAGCTCACTACTTCCGGTCTTTGACCAAGTATCCTCTGGGTAGCCTAAGAACATCCGTTCGAAGGCGAAACATTCCCTACAAGGGTTGTGCGCTGGGTTTGGGACCCGCCACGTAAAAAACACCCCCAGTGAAGAGCTACAACCAGCCTCGGATGAGAGACCCCCCTTTTGATGACGACCATGGCAAACGAAATAAGGACTACGAATTGAGGGCATGCACCTGGAATGTCCGGTCCCTTAATTGGGAAGGTGCCGCTGCCCATCTGGTTGATGTCCTCGTAAAGACAAAGGCTGACATCACCGCCATCCAAGAAATGCGATGGACGGGACAAGGACAGAGACGAGTAGGTCCTTGTGACATTTACTACAGTGGCCATATAAAGGAGCGCAAGTTTGGTGTAGGATTCGTGGTGGGAGAGAGACTCCGTCGCCGAGTACTATCATTCACTGCGGTGAATGAACGTCTAGCCACAATCCGCATCAAAGCGAGGTTCTTCAACATATCGCTGATTTGCGCCCACGCCCCCGACGGAAGAGAAGGACGATGTGACCAAAGATGCCTTCTATGAGCGCTTGGAGCGCGCTTATGAGAGCTGCCCCCGCCACGATGTCAAAATCGTGTGACGACTTTAACGCCAGGGTGGGCAAAGAAGGTATATTTGGCACTACGGTCGGTAAATTCAGCCTCCACGACGAAACATCCCCAAATGGGTTGAGGCTGATTGACTTCGCCAGGGCCCGAAATATGGTTATCTGTAGTACTAGATTCCAGCATAAGAAGATTCATCAAGCTACCTGGCTGTCTCCGGATCGAAAAACTACCAACCAGATCGATCATGTTGTGATAGACGGAAGACACGTCTCCAGTGTTTTAGATGTGCGTGCGCTCCGAGGTCCTAACATCGACTCGGACCACTATGCCGTGTCGCAGCGGAGAGAAAACAGGCTGCCTACCTCGCAACGTTACGATCGACCACTACACGTGCGGGATGGGATAGATACCGAGAGTTGAAGAGGGAAGCGAGACGCATTTGTAGACAGAAGAAGAAAGAGGCTGAAATGCGTGAGTACGAAGAGCTTGATAAGCTGGCCGACAGGGGTAATGCTCGAAAATTCTACGAAAAAATGCGGCGGCTTACGGAAGGTTTCAAGACCGGAGCGTATTCCTGTAGAACCCCCAAAGGTGATCTAGTCACTGATGCCCAGAGCATACTTAAATTATGGAGGGAACACTTCTCCAGCCTGCTGAATAGCAGTGAACGCACAACACCAGGAGAAGGATAACCCGATTCCCCAATCGATGACGATGGAGCAGACGTTCCATTACCCGACCATGAAGAAGTTCGAATAGCAATTGCCCGCCTGAAGAACAACAAAGCGGCAGGGGCCGACGGATTGCCGGCCGAGCTATTCAAACACGGCGGCGAAGAACTGATAAGGTGCATGCATCAGCTTCTTTGTAAAATATGGTCGGACGAAAGCATGCCCAACGATTGGAATTTAAGTGTGCTATGCCCAATCCATAAAAAAGGAGACCCCACAATCTGCGCCAACTACCGTGGGATTAGCCTCCTCAACATCGCGTATAAGGTTCTATCCAGCGTATTGTGTGAAAGATTAAAGCCCACCGTCAACAAACTGATTGGACCTTATCAGTGTGGCTTCAGACCTGGCAAATCAACAACCGACCAGATATTCACCATGCGCCAAATCTTGGAAAAGACCCGTGAAAGGAGAATCGACACACACCACCTCTTCGTCGATTTCAAAGCTGCTTTCGACAGCACGAAAAGGAGCTGCCTTTATGCCGCGATGTCTGAATTTGGTATCCCCGCAAAACTAATACGGCTGTGTAAACTGACGTTGAGTAACACGAAAAGCTCCATCAGAATCGGGAAGGACCTCTCCGAGCCGTTCGATAACAAACGAGGTTTCAGACAAGGTGATTCCCTATCGTGCGATTTCTTCAATCTCCTTCTGGAGAAAATAGTTCGAGCTGCAGAACTAAATAGAGAAGGTACCATCTTTTATAAGAGTGTACAGCTGCTGGCGTATGCCGATGATATTGATATCATCGGCCTCAACACCCGCGCCGTTAGTCCTGCTTTCTCCAGACTGGACAAGGAAGCAAAAGAAATGAGTCTGGCAGTGAAGGAGGGCAAGACGAAATATCTCCTGTCATCAAACAAACAGTCGTCGCATTCGCGACTTGGCACTCACGTCACTGTTGACAGTCATAACTTTGAAGTCGTAGATAATTTCGTGTATCTTGGAACCAGCGTAAACACCACCAACAATGTCAGCCTAGAAATCCAACGCAGGATAACTCTTGCCAACAGGTGCTACTTCGGACTAAGTAGGCAATTGAGAAGCAAAGTCCTCTCTCGACAAACAAAAACCAAACTCTATAAGTCACTCATAATTCCCGTCCTGCTGTATGGTGCAGAGTCTTGGACGATGTCAACAACGGATGAGTCGACGTTGCGAGTTTTCGAGAGAAAAGTTCTGCGAAAGATTTATGGTCCTTTGCGCGTTAGCCACGGCGAATACCGCATTCGATGGAACGATGAGCTGTACGAGATATACGACGACATCGACATAGTTCAGCGAATTAAAAGACAGCGGCTACGCTGGCTAGGTCATGTTGTCCGGATGGACGAAAACACTCCAGCTCTGAAAATATTCGACGCAGTACCCGCCGGGGGAAGCAGAGGAAGAGGAAGACCTCCGCTCCCGTTGGAAGGACCAAGTGGAGAAGGACCTGGCTTCGCTTGGAATATCCAATTGGCGCCACGTAGCGAGAAGAAGAAACGACTGGCGCGCTGTTGTTAACTCGGCTATAATCGCTTAAGCGGTTTCTACGCCAATTAAGAAGAAGAAGAAGTTTGTATGTTTGTTGAACTTTGTGATTTTACCGCGCCCGGTTTTAATGTTAGTTGGGGTTAGTTTTGTTGTTTTGGATTTTAGTTTATTTCGCGCCCGTTCTGATGTTAGTAGGTTTTTTTTCACGTTATGTTTTAATTTCTTTTATGTATCTTTGCACGTCACTTTCTATTTTTCGTATATTTAAATTTCTTTTATGTACTTATTTTTTCACATTACTTTCTGTTTTCCGTGATTCTTGGATGTTTCTTTTTTTCACTGCAACATATGTATTTGTTCACTTAAATGTTTTGTTCTATTTTATTTTATGAATTTTGTGCTTCAACACTGCACTTGCGCACTTTTACCAGGAATTTATTAAAATTTTTGTTTTATTTTTTGCTTAGGTGCCTATCTGAAAGGCTAGAAGGACCATTAGTTACGAGTGCCACTAGTATACTTACTTGTCGTAGTATACTTATGAGGTGGGAAATAAGGAAATAAAACGCTCTGATTTCCACACACCTTATAAAGGTTTATTAATTGTAATTAATATATATAATTGTATGTATATTTTGTTTGGGTTTTCTGCGAAACCCACGGTGGTACACGGTTGGCGAACTCGCTGCGTCACGTCACTCCCGTCACTTGGGGGTTTATTAAACCCAATTGCGGTGATTATTGCGGTAGCACAAGTGCAAAGATAAAAACGATGATAAAACTGAATTTCGCGGACGACTGTCTTTCTTTACGGATGAAACGGTGAGAGGCCAATCCCGGTCGGATCAATCCATTTTGATGGTTTGGGTGGTGAATATTAGCTGACATTACGAGTCGTCTCGTTAATAATCGTATGGTTGTTGTGTTGTAGTAATAATCGGTGTTTGATGCGTGTGTGTGTATTGGGGTATGCTGTGAGCTGTTGTGTGATGAGGTGTTGTGACGTGACGTGATGTGTGGTGATGTGATGTTGCAGAATGCTCATAGCTCATGTGAACAGATGTAAATATTACTATAATTATAAATTATAAGTACAAATAAATGTAATACGAGTAGGAAGTATTGTAAATACTAATAAATGTTATAATGTAACAATATTGGTATTTACAATACAATACACGTGTACCACCGTGGGTTTCGCAGAAAACCCAAACAAAATATACATACAATTATATATATTAATTACAATTAATAAACCTTTATAAGGTGTGTGGAAATCAGTGCGTTTTATTTCCCATCTCATAAGTATACTACGACAAGTAAGTATACTAGTGGCACTCGTAACTAATGGTCCTTCTAGCCTTTCAGATAGGCACCTAAGCAAAAAATAAAACAAAAATTTTAATAAATTCCTGGTGAAAGTGCGCAAGTGCAGTGTTGAAGCACAAAATTCATAAAATAAAATAGAACAAAACATTTAAGTGAACAAATACATATGTTGCAGTGAAAAAAAGAAACATCCAAGAATCACGGAAAACAGAAAGTAATGTGAAAAAATAAGTACATAAAAGAAATTTAAATATACGAAAAATAGAAAGTGACGTGCAAAGATACATAAAAGAAATTAAAACATAACGTGAAAAAAAAACCTACTAACATCAGAACGGGCGCGAAATAAACTAAAATCCAAAACAACAAAACTAACCCCTACTAACATTAAAACCGGGCGCGGTAAAATCACAAAGTTCAACAAACATACAAACATTACTCTAAAATAGCAAACAGGCGATATACACAGGCATATTCACAAATCACAATTACCATAAATAGTCTCGGGAGACTACACCAACAAACAACAAAGAGAAAGACAGCAAATCAACAGGGACAGCGCTGGACATACATACATAAAAGGAAAAGGAACTGCAATAAGCAAAAAAAGGGTATAAGTTCAATGACCCAAAACCCTTGGCGGAAAATAATTTGATATATACAAATATATAAATTCCATTTTTTTATGCACATATAATGTATGTTAAGGTACAGTTTGACGGTATTTCGGGACACCGTTAACTGTTCTTAACCAGCGTTTGAAAAACTACGCTACTCTCGTAGCATTTCATTTTACTCTTGCTACCGCTCTCACTTTGTTGGGAGCCATAGCATAGCCTTAGCATAGCAATGTAAAGTATGTAGAGCACTCTCGCTTATACAGGTTTGACTGTATATCGGACGCGTTCGTCTTAAAAAAAAACTACCTGGTTAAGAAGCAAAATCAGTATAACCCATATACTAAGCATGTTTGGATATGAAAATTTTTACTTATTTCTTTCTATTTTTGAATTACTAAAATTTTCAAATGATTCCTACATAAATTTTGAACAAATGCTTATGATTTGAAATATAATTTTTGTATTTATGAGTTGTATTGAATTTTAGCATAAAGGGATAGATCCTATGTCCTTACCCTGATTCTATGCTACATCCCCACCAATTTTAAGCCAAATCGGTTCAGCCGTTCTTGAGTTATAAACGACTTTCTTTTATATACCAACTTGTACCATTCTTGTAAATGACAGAAAATAGCAAAAAAAAAAAACAACAAACACATGCGGGAGCTGTAGCACATGAAAATTTTCATTAGCTCCGCTGTGCTACCGCTCCCAATTTTTTGCTACTGCTACGCCAGAGCATAGCGCAGAATTTAATTTTTTGCTCCCGCTATAGTTTTTTACCTAACAAAACTCGGAGCAGAGTAGAGCACATACTTTACATTGTTATGCTAAGGCTATGCTATGGCTCCCAACAAAGTGAGAGCGGAGTAGTAAATGAGAACCCTGTTCTTAACAGTTCGATATATGTATATCTACAAAAAATAATAACTGCAAAAAAGTACAGTACCCGCTTTTTGCTTAGTTTGTGTCGTTAGGCACCCCATTATAATTTCAAAAAAAAGAGAAATTTTCCTAAGTCAAGTATAACTTGCTATAATTCTTGCGATAGCAGGATCGCTCAAACTCTAAGCAAGAGCGGAAGACACGAAAAGAAAACGAAATATATACATAAATATATATAAAAGAAAACATACGTATATATAAGCATATTCCCCTAAAATTGCAAGTCTTCCGTTTAATATACAGATGTACATATTTACATATATGCATACACAATCATATGGTACATACAAACATAACATAATTTAGCATAAAGCTAGAACACATAATAATACCAAATAATACCAAACTACCTGCTTGGATGTTAAAATCGCTTAGAGCATTCAAGCAAAGGTAGGTAATAAAAAAAAAAAGAATAAAGAATAAAGAAATAATAGAGAAAAAAAGGCATTACATTTATGTATGTACCTATGTGCCGGTAAACTTATGCATCTCCAGTGCGGCATACATCAACTGATATACATAATTATAAATATATAAACATACATATATTATTTATTTCAATTTCTATTTCTTTTTTCTAATAATAGTTCACATTTGAACTACTATTCAACACATATACATAGATCAATACATAAATATATGTATAAACATATACATATTATATATTTCTCTTTTTCCCGCGCATTTATACATTTAGGTCCGATTAGCAAATTGTTATATGTTACATTACATGACATATATACATACATATATAACAATTACATACCTAAAAGGGATACGAGAAAAGCTAAACAAAAGCAAACATATAAAGCATAAGCATATGCAAACATATGGTAATAAAATATACATAGATACATACAAACTATTTTACGTATTTTATTTCTCTTTCGCGTTCTTGATTCGTGCAGATACAATTATACAAAATAACCCTGCAAGACGGTTAGCTGTTAGCAAACGTGTAAGCGGCTTGTTATTGTTCACTTTTGCATTCGTTAAAATATTTGTTACTTTTGTTCAAAGAGTGGGAAAAAAGTAACACATCGCTATTTGATGGTCAATGGTTATCTCGCTCTAACCAATGGCAAATATCGCATGCTGCCTTGTTCTAACAGAATACATGCATTTGTTAGCAAATCTCTTCACAGTATGTTACGGGTAACAAATTCTTTTGTTAGCGCATTGCTTACCTATGTGTTATGGATAACAAAAAGTATTTGTTACCCGAATATCTGTTAGTGTTATTATTTTCGTTATCAGTTTGTTACCTATAACATATAAGCATGTTAGCAAGAACGAGCAGTAACAAGATTATCTGTTACCCATTTGTTACTTCTAGAAAATTCAATTCTTTTAAATAAAATTCATTTTTTTTATTATTTCGGTTTATTTAATAATAACATGTAACAAATGAAATAATCAAATATTTACTTAAACTAATAGCGAGCTCCACGTAATGCTCGTCCTCCAAGTCACCGGTGATGCGGCTAATTGAATGGTGCGTCTTTGTTATACGCATTCAAACGCTCCAAATGATTTCTGTAATATTAAAAATTTTAATTACACACACGACATTCAATTCACAATGCTTACCTTTTTCTCGTTGTTAATCTTTTTTGTTTACTCTATATAAAGAAATTAATAACATATATAGTATAAATGTATATAAGAAATTAATTATAAAATATCAAATAATGAAATAACGAACTTACCTCTTTAAAAACCAAAATAAACTGCGCTTTTCGTTTTCTTCTTCTTGAAAAATTGGGCATTCGTCTCTCCTATTCTAGCAAGTTAATATTACAATATGTTTAGAATGTCGATAGTTTTTCTCAATCTTACTTACGTATTTTCCCATTCAATTGAAAATTTCAGAAAATGTAAGTGTTAGTGAACAGCTGAAAATGTTTCAATGTGTTTGTGCAATCTGTTACCTCCGTCTTGCAGGGAAGCGCGAGTGAACTGAAGATACTTTGATACACTTCAAAAAAAATTTTCAGTCACATTAAAAAAAAAAAAATAAAAATAAAAAAAATAAATATCGAACTTTTTCAAAAAAAAACAAAAAGATCTTTGCGGTAACGAAACGAAAATTTGATCACATTATATATTTTACAAAAATATATATATTTTTACAAAAATATATCTTCTATTAACAAAATGTTTAATATATTCTTTTTCTATTTGACTACATTGCTGTAGCAATATTAATTTTGAGACAATTATTCAGTTGACAAAACTTTAAGCTAAAAGCTTCAAACTCTATTCAAATTAATGCAATCTGACAAATCAAGAGAGGTTAAGCCAAAAACACCTCTATCATTAGAAATTCCGAAAATGGCTGATGAAGATAAACCACCTGCTGAAGCTACACGCTCAAAGCAGAGTATAAAACAAAAAAGATCAAAAGATCAGACAATATCTAGATTCATCACAGAAAGTGACAGTTTTATAAGATATTGTACAAGATTTCAAGCTTCCCCTATTACTGACATTACGGAATCAGTTTTAAATATAAAATTAGAAAGTGTTAACAATCTATGGGCACGCCTCTGACAGTGTACGATACAGTACTAGATACTGCACGACGCAGAACTCCCAGAAAACACAAAAGCTTCGGCGACAGCCAAGTGTGATAACTGCCGCGATCACTACGAATTGACAAAGGGAATGATCACTGAACAAATAAGTTTAGTAAGGCCAAGTAGAGCCACTACTTCCCCTCCCAGAGTAGTTACAACACAAAAAGAAGACCTAGATAAAGGCATGTATCTAAAGGTACCAGCTTGTGATACTGAAGTTTTCAATGGATGTTATGACCAGTGGCCGTCCTTCCGGGACATGTTCACTGCCGTTTATATAAACCATCCTAAGCTCTCACAAGCACAAAAGTTATACCATCTAAGGTACAAAACAAAAGGGGAAGCAGGCAGTATCGTCAAGCGATTCGCTTTAAATGACGAAAATTTTATGCTGGCTTGGGAAGCACTAGTCGAAAGATACGAAAATGGAAGGGTTATGATAGAAAACCCAATAAAAACATTATTATCTACCAAAAATTCAAAAAGAAACCAGCCAGGAATTTCAAAATTTATACTCGACAGTGACTAATTGCATATCAGTGTTAAAAACACAAAATATCTCCACAGAATCGTGCGACCCCATTATAGTAACTATTTGTGCAGAAACACTCCCTGATGCTGCGTTACTACGATGGGAACAATCACTTGTGGAAAGGAAAAAAATGCCCACATGGGAGCAAACGAAAGCATTCCTCACTGCTCAATACGAGATAGCTGAGCGAATTGACAACAAAAATATAAATCTAAAAAGTCATCAAAACGACTCAAGTAAAAACTTGTTTAAACCTCAAGCCAGCAATAATATGCAATACAATAGACACGTTAATAAAAGTCACACTTTCGTGTCAAACCAAACTAATAAATGGCAACCATTATGTGGAATTTGTTAAGGAGGTCACAACATAAGATCTTGCGAGAAATTTAAAAAACTTTCCGTTTCTGACAGAAACAATCTTGTCAGACAACATAAACTTTGCATCAACTGTCTGTCGAATGCTCATACGACAAAAGACTGTGAAAGCAAATTTAATTGTGTGTACTGTCAACGAAGACATCACTCATTGCTTCATATTACAAATTTTCAAAATATGAAGCAAAATCAATTTCATAAAACCACCGGGTTAGTCACTACAACCAAAAGTGATAATCCCGAAATCTCAAATCCCGAAAAAAGGGAAGAACAACCATGCTGCTCTAAAGCAGCAAAAATTCAAGATCTTCCTTCCGAAAATGAAAGCAAAATTCTTTAACCCACTGCGGTCATCACCATAGAACATAAGGGTGATTTATTCAAACTAAGAGCACTAATAGATCAAGGATCTTAAAGATCCTTTATATCATCAAAGGCTCAAAATCGGCTTAAATTGCCAATAAAACATTCAAATTTCCAAATTTCGGGAATGGGCGGAAGAATTATCTAAAATTCGAACAAAATATGCCCAATTACCATAGTATCTCCAAATGCGGATATTAGAATAGATGTACAAGCCATCGTTCTTCCGCAACTTACAAATTTGCTTCCAAGCTATGAAGTAAATAAAATACACTGGGAAAAATGCTCACATCTTAAATTAGCAGACCCCAATTGTCATACCCCATCACAAATCGACATATTATTAGGCAGTGACTTAATACCTCAAATAATTCTTGAATGTATTGAGAAAATCTCCAATAAATTGTTAGCCCAAAATACAATATTTGGGTGGATTATAAGTGGTCAAGTCCCTGAAAAAATCAATTCTTTCACCACACAAGTGGAAAATATCTCAAACGAATTTTTAAACAATCAACTTAAAACATTTTGGGAAATAGAAGAATTACCCCAAATCACCCAGCTTCCAGAAGAAGACCAGGCATGCGAAGCCTATTACAAATCCACAACAACAAGAAACGAACATGGTCGTTATGTTGTGCGATTACCATTCAAACCAACTTTCCCTGAAACCATAGCTCTAGGCCACTCTAGAATATCAGCAGTCCAGCAATTTCTAAACCTGGAAAAAAGCCTGATAAAGAAAAGGGAGCTTAAATCGGCATACGATAATGTGATGGACGAATATCTTGGCCTCAATCATATGGAAGAAGCTGTACCATATAAAAAGGTATCTAAAGGTAGATATTTATCTTTTTATCTGCCACATCATGGGGTAATAAGACCTGATAAAATTACAACAAAAGTACGAGTGGTTTTCAATGCCTCAAAGTGTACGAGCTCAGGCAAATCACTCAATGATGTACTATACACAGGGCCAACCTTAAAACCTGATCTCATGCTGTTAATATTAAATTGGCGCATGTTTAAATACGTTTTTAACGGGGATGTAGAGAAAATGTACAGACAAATTCTAGTACATAAAGATGACCAAGATTTTCAGCGTATCGTCTTCCGCAAATCAAGTAATAGTCCAATCAGCTACTACAAACTTAAAACCGTCACCTTTGGCATCAATTGCGCACCCTATTTGGCGATCAGGACACTACATGAAGTGGCAAAAACAAATGCAACAGATTTGCCTTTAGCATCTTCTGTGTTGCAAACACAAACATACATGGACGACATACTATCAGGTAGCCACAGTATCGCATTAGCATGCGAATCACTATCGCAAGTGATCAAAGCATTAAATTCAGCAGGTTTCCCCCTAAAGAAAATTACTTCAAATCACCCTGAAATAATAACGCTACTCCAAACAACATATTAAATTGGATCTATTAAATATTACAATACTATTTACTAAATTACATTACATTTCGCAAGTATAGTATATTTTTTATCATGCAATAAATTGCATCTAAAACAATATCAAAATAGGCCAATATATGAAAAAATATTTCTAAATTTCACTAAATAACTATATTTTTCTACTAATTAAAATTATTTACGAACCTGGATCCTTCCTTCTCCTTGTTGGGGAAATTGAAAAACCGTCGCGCTCCTACGCATCCAGCCACACACTTATTTTTAGTTCTCGGCATTTTCCTATAATACGTTAGGAAAACATAATATATTTATATACATACATGTATTAACGATGGTTTTAATAATACACTTACCAACTTTATTTTTAGTAAAAACCCTTATACGCTGTATTTTTAATAAAAAAACCTAAACACTATATTTTCACAACATGTACTCCACAATGAAAAATAACGAACTGATTTTGTTAGTTATTTTTAACGGGATTTTTATCTGGCAGTTCATTCTTTTGCTTGTCACCTGATTCGTAGCCCATGAACTTTCAGTATTGCCATACCAAACCGTGAGATCATGGGCTCTCTCAGAAAGCGAAGAGAGGAGTTTCGGATCAATTTATCCATGGTTGTAAAGCTACTGCCGATGAACACAGTCACGTTGTGTGGATTAGCTGAAGGGTATGTACTTATGTGTTTGTAAAAGTAAGGTAGTCGTTATGACTAACATTGGGTTTAGTGCAACTTTTTTAGGGAGTAATATGGCTGCACATAGAATATCTGACGATGAAATTGAGAGAATTTTGGATCTTTCCGATGATGAATAAGAAGATTTCAGTGCTTCCGAAAGCGAGTACGCACCAAGTCCATCCGAAGAAATGATGCAAGGAAGTTCGTCAGATGAAGCAGTAGATAGTGATGGTTATGAGGGCAGTGATCACAATCTGGAAGGCAGCGATGAAGAAAGCAGTAATAGTCCTACTCAACCTCAAACTCAAAATATTATACCTTTTTCAAAAAACATTTTACGTGGGAAGTACATATAAACACAAATGGACGACAAGCAAAGGAAGACGGCATCGTTCAGCGGGAAATATAGTGCATCAGGCTAGGTGCCCAACATGACAGGCTGAGGGTATTACTGAACCTTTAGAAGTGTTCAAGCTTTTCTTTACTGAAGAAATTATAGACACGGTGGTTCGCTATACCAATATTGAAATTGAAAAAAGGAAACAGAGCGCTAATGCAGAGTATGCCACTGAAAAGCCAGTTGATAAAAAAGAGATTGAGGCTCTTATTGGAATTTTGGCCTTAAGCGCTGTTATGAAAGATAACCATTTGACTTCTCATGAACTATTTAACTCAGCATATTCTGGCACTAGATACATAGCAACAATGAGCCGCTCCCGATTTACTTTCTTGATGGCGTGTTTGCGTTTTGACGATAGGTCTCAAAGAACTTTACGTCTTAATGACAGATTGGCTCCTATAAGAGATGTTTGGGAAATGTTTATGCAAAAATGTCGGGAGAACTATAACCCCGGGCTCTATCTCACGATTGATGAGCAGCTTTTAGCATTTCGTGGAAGATGCCTGTTCCGAATGTACATCCCAAACAAACCAGCTAAATATGGGCTAGTGTAGTGTAATGTAGTGGATGCAATGCCTTATTTAGGAAAGGGTACCAACTGTAGTAATATTCCTCTTGGTGAGTATTGCGTAAAAGAAATTACGAAAACTGTTCACGGCTCCAATCGAAATATTACGATGGACAATTGGTTCACGTCAGTTCTGCTCGCAAAGTCGCTGTTACAAGAGCCGTACAAGCTCACATTAGTTGGTATTTTGCGTGCAAACAAAGCAGAAACTCCGCAGGAAATGAAACTGCAAAAAGGAAGAAAAACTGGCACCGCTACGTTCTGCTACGATAACAAGCTAACACTGCTTTCGTACATGGAAAAACCTAATAAGATTGTGTACTTGCTGTCTTCTTGCGATGAAGAAGGCGCAATTAATCCACTAAGTGATAAGCCAAATTTGGTCGAGTTTTATAATAAAACAGAGGGTGGGGTTGACACTCTTGACCAGATGTGTAGTGTTATGTCGTGCTCACGAAAAACAAAGAGATGACCAATGTGCCTATTTTTTGGCATATTAAATATTGCATTTGTTAACAGCTATGTGATCTACACGCACGATATGATAAGCGAAAAGAAAAAACCCCTTTCTCGTCGTGATTTCATGAAGCAACTTCATTCATCTCTAGTCACACCATTCATGGAAGAGCGCTTGAGGACTCCTACTCTTAAGTCATGTGTACGCGAAAACATACAAAATATTTTATCGACACAAGTCGAGGAGACTATCACAGAGAATGCTGCTCCAAAAAAAAAAACACCAAAAGAAAAATTTGCGCCTTCTGCCCATATCAAAAACACCGCATGACGAAGACAGTATGCACAAAATGCGGCAAAAGTACCTGTGGTGAGCACAAAGTTGAGCTTTGTGCCTTCTGTGCAAAATAAATATTTGAAAGTTTTTTCCTAGTTTAGTTACTTAAAGTAATGCTTTAATTTTTTAACGGCAGAAAGTCTTTTATGTTTTTAAGTTATGTTCTATTTTTTTTTTGTTAGTACCATATGATACTACTAAGACTGAATAAGAGTAGCAAGTAATTTTATACCAAAATTAATCAAAAATAAACTAAATATGAATGATTTTTTCTTTTTAAAAACAAAAAACTGTATTATTTCCTTCTTTGATATCTTTTATAATATTTAATGAAGAACCGGTTCCATAGAATCGATTTTTAGGGTACATTAGTCGAATCGACTAACA
This sequence comes from Bactrocera tryoni, assembly GCF_016617805.1. NCBI lineage: Eukaryota > Metazoa > Arthropoda > Insecta > Diptera > Tephritidae > Bactrocera > Bactrocera tryoni. The sequence goes on from NW_024396366.1 coordinate 4,129,303, forward strand.
TTGGTTATAACGCATAAAAAATATGATTGGTTATGCAGGGTTAAATAAGCGTAAATGTTGGCTCAACCGTTTAGGTGTTTTATTTTTGCTTGTGAGCGACATTTTTCCGCAAAAATGCGCCTTGAGAAGCGACTGAGTTCGAGGGCGTTTCCCAATATAAATTTAAGAGTTGAGGCTACATTTGACGTCTCAAATTCTAATTTAAAAGAAAAATTTTATTGGGTTTTGAAGATTTTGCTCCCCAAGTTAAAAAAGCTGTCTCAAATGCGCACAGCCCATCGAGGCAGCTTTTTCCAGTTATTTAAAGGGAAAATGATGTTGGAATTTTAGAGGCACTTAAATTTTTTGAAGAGGATGTAACCCCTAATTTTGATAAGGCCACGCAAACAGGTAGGGGTCTGACAGCAGGAACAGAGAGGAAGAAGAAATTGAGGGAAGAGAATAGGGTTTTGAAAATAAAGTTGGATGAAAAAGAGCAGGAGAATAGAAGTTTAAAGGCCCAGTTAGTTCAAATGGCCGCAGAATTAGAAAGAGGTAGGAAACAGTTAAGGCATAGCTCATTTAGGGAAAAGTCAGACCCTCTTTCATTAGTTTGTGGTAAAGTTCCTCCTCAGTTAGGTGCTTGTTTTAGGAGTAGTTTTATAAATATCGGCGATATGACAGGTACAAGGTACAGGTGGAGAGCCTTGGTCCCACTTATTGGTTTATTTTTTCGTTTTTTAATGTTAATGGCAAGGAAATATATTTTTTATGATAGCTTCCATTTAATAAAAAGTAAATAAGTACGGTTTTCTTAAAAATTTTTCGCAAAAGTCGGTAGGATATTGTTTACTTTTATCAAACCGACTTGTTGGGTCACCTAACGTTACACCCTATTAGTTATTAAGTTATTTTTAGTTACTCATATATATGTAATATAAGAGCACAGACTCAATTGTAAATACAAACAGCAAACCAAGGTATTATAAATTGTACCTGCATAATGCTCCCACATAACTCATTTGTATATACACACATATGCATGTCTACATATGTTCGCAACAACATAACAACGAGAGTTTTTGTCACTCCTTTTGTGTGACTCTTTCGCATGTGCAAGCATATGGACATCCATCGAAAATATTAGCATAAGTCTAATCATTGTACCTAATTACATTTTTTACATTAAATAATGGAGTCTACGGCTGACCACCAAGGCGACAAGTTGGATTTCCTCGTTCTTCTTTCAATTTAAGTACATAGCCCAAATTCTCAAATAAGTCATTGTTGTTTCGTTGAACTAACGCGGTTGGGAAAAACTCTTCCTGATCCTACATTTTTTGGCGCCCAACGTGGGGCTAGTGTTTTAAATTGATTTAGAAGTTTCGATTGAATTAAATAAAGTGTAATTTAATTTAATAAAGAAAAAAAAAATTTCACAAGCTATGCTTATTTATTTAGTTTTACAGAAGGCAGATGAAGAAACCAATCGCAAATGGAAGGAGTCTCTGGACTTTAAAACTTTGCCGAGCTGGGAAAATTGCACCCACATTTTGGAGAGACATTGCCAATACCTCGACTCAATTGATAACGCTCACACCGTTGGATTAGTACACCAAAGCACTACCAACACGCATAAAGCAAAACCTTCACGTAAAGGCTATTCGTTTTCTTGTTCCAGCACTTGTTGTTCGGTGTGTTCCAGCAACAATCATAAAATACACAACTGCGACCGTTTTAAGGCACTTAGTGTGTCGCAACGCTTTGACCATGCAAAAAAGATGGGTCTCTGTATTAACTGCTTATCAAGGGGACATCAGTTATCGAACTGCGCATCAACTCATAAGTGTAAGATTTGTAATCGTCAACACCATACCTTGTTACATCGTAGAAATTCGCCAGATTCGTCAAATTCTACTTCGACATCCGCTGTTCATACACACATGAACAATTCGTCATCGTTTGACAACATCATCCTCGCCACAGCAGAGGTTCTAGTTCGCGACGTTTCCGGAAGCTATCATCTTGGCCGTGCTTTGCTGGATTCTTGTTCACAAGTTAATTTCATAACTGAAGAATTTTCACAAAAACTGATGCTTCCACGTAGCAAACACAACATAGAGATTGAAAGTATTGGTAAGTCCTCTACCAATATCAAGTATAAAACTTCCACAAATATTAAGTCGCAAGCAACAAGCTTGCAGTTACCTCTCGATTTTTGCATTACGTCGCACATCGCCTATCATCCAGAACCGGAGATAGATACATCTACTTGGCATATCCCTCCAAATATTATACTTGCTGATCATCAATTTAATAAATCGAGGAAAATTGATTTACTCTTGGGGACAGAGAGCTTCTTTAGTTTACTTTCTGTAGGACAAATTAAACTTGGTAATAATCTTCCGATTTTGCAGAAAACGTTATTAGGATGGGTCGTTTCGGGACGCTATCGAGCAAGCACTAACGCGCTTAATGCTAAATGCTTGTTTGCTTGTGAGGAGTCCATAGATTTAAAGTTGGAAAAATTGTGGCAAATTGAAGAAATTACAACAAAGCCGAACGTGTGGACACTTGAACAGCACAGCTGTGAAAGATTATATAACGACACCGTTTCTCGAAGTCCTAACGGTAGGATCATAGTGAACATACCGTTCAAAGATGACCCTTCTTGCTTGGATGAATCTTATAACACAGCTTTGCGACGATTTAATGCGCTAGAACGCCGATTGCAACAGTCCCCTATGCTCAAGAAAGAATACGTAGCCTTCATGGATGAATATGAGAGTCTAGGCCACATGGAAGCACTATCCAATCCAAAATTGGAGGAACCTCACTACTATATCCCTCATCACTGCGTTTTGAAACCAAACAGCACTACAACGAAATTGAGAGTTGTATTTGATGCATCTTGTCGAACAACTACGCAAAAATCGATAAATGACATTCAAATGGTTGGACCTACAATTCAAAGCGAACTTGTAATTACCTTGCTTCGTTTTCGTTTACATCGATTCGCTCTTACTGCAGACATCGTTAAAATGTATAGGCAGATACTAATCAATGAGGAACATCGAAGGTTCCAATACATTTTGTGGAGGAGTTCGCCTCATAGGAATATTCAGACATTTCAACTCAAAACTGTCACCTACGGAATGGGAGCTGCACCCTATCTTGCTGTGCGTAGTCTACACTACCTCGCGGATCAGTATGAGTCGCAATTTGTCGTTGGGTCAGATGTCGTCAAATCATCATTCTATGTCGACGATCTGCTGTGTGGAGCTGACTCACTTGCGGAGCTATCAAGGATAAAACATGAGGTAGCAGAGTTGCTAAAACTAGGTGGATTTGAGCTGTCAAAATGGCATTCCAACCACCAAAGTTTCAGAGTCGAACACACTGACAAGTATTTAAATCTTGATACTTCTGTCACCAGTGCTCTTGGCCTTAAATGGGATCAAATTAAAGATAATTTTATGTTTTAATTTCTACCAAAGCAGCCAATAAATGGAACCATCACTAAAAGGACAATTCTATCCATCGCCTCATCGCTCTTTGATCCGCTAGGACTACTAGCACCAGTAATCGTTACCGCTAAAATTCTACTTCAGGAACTGTGGTTGCTGAAAATTGAATGGGATGAATCGGTCCCACAAAACATCGCATCGGCATGGCAAACTTTTGTCAACAATCTCTCGGATTTACCTTCTGTTAGAATTCCAAGGTATTGTTTATCTGCTAACATGAAGTCTTTACAAATACATGGATTTTGTGATTCTTCGATACGTGCTTACGGCTGCGGAATATATACACGCATAGTTGACAATGTTGGTAATGTTAGCGTTCGCCTGTTTACAGCAAAATCACGAGTGGCACCAACTAAACGACAGTCACTCCCAAAATTGGAACTTTGCGGTGCACAACTACTTGCTCGACTTTTTGCAAAAATTAAGTCTACATTTTCTAATTACACTTTCGATACGTTTCTTTGGACAGATTCGCAAATTGTTCTTCACTGGCTTCAAATGCACTCGAGTACACTTTCAACCTTTGTTGGGAATAGAGTATCGGAGATTCAGGATTTGACTGTGGATGCTTGTTGGAGACATGTGCCAACGAAAAGCAATCCAGCAGACATTGTTTCCAGAGGAAGCACACCATTAGAACTCACAACTTCAATTTGGTTTAATGGTCCTGAGTTCCTATACGAAGATGAAAGAAAATGGCCTAATGGAAAAAGTAATGATGTTGACATGGAAATTGTTAATGCAGAAATGCGTAAATCAGTATTTAACATAATCGTAAACAATAATTATCTTCTTGAAGCGCTTAACAGGTACAGTACTCATACTCGAGAAGTGCGGGTTGTCTCATGGATGCTACGTTTTTACACCAGACTTAAAAAAGATAACACGAAAATGGTGGATGGACCACTTACTCCTAATGAACTACATCGCGCCTTGCTATGCATTGTTTGGAACGTTCAACAACAGCATTACGCTACAGACATTCGATTGTTGCAGCGAAATAAAATGACAAATGGTATACTACGAAATTTGAATCCGTTCTTGGAAACAACTCAAGAATTTGAACTACTGAAGGTTGGAGGTAGACTTGAACTGGCCAATCTTCCAGAAAGCCAGAAACATCCTATTTTGCTACCAAGTAAATGTGGATTTGTTATGCGATATGTTCGATATCTACATATTAAAAACTACCATGCCGGACCTAAAGCGCTGGTGACTTTAATTCGTTTACAATTCTGGATCGTCAACGCTCGTGATCTCACTAGACGTATTGTCCGATCATGTATTCATTGTGTGCGCTACAAACCGAAATTGCTTCAACATATGATGGGTAATCTTCCTGTTGAGCGATTAACACCAACACGCCCATTCTCTCGTTGCGGCGTCGATTTCTGTGGACCTGTCAACATCTATCTTCGCATCAGGGGCAAAATTCCCTATAAAGCTTATATTGCCATATTTGTTTGCTTCGCGACAAAGGCTGTCCACATCGAAGTCGTTTCTGACTTGTCAACGGATGCATTTTTGCTCAAACGAATGATTGGAAGAAGAGGTCTTCCATCAGATATTTATTCTGATAATGCAACTAATTTCGTCGGAGCTTACAGCAAACTTTCAGAACTGAAAGCCTTTCTTTTCAAGAAGGAAACCAAAGATGTCATCACAAATTATTGCGCTAATCAATTTATCAATTTTCATTTTATCCCTCCTAGGGCACCTCATTTTGGTGGCATTTGGGAAGCCGCAGTTAAATCAGCCAAAGGGCATTTGAATCGTAGCGTTATGAATACCAAGTTAACATACGAGGAACTCACTACAGCTTTAGTAGAAATAGAAGCAGTTCTAAATTCTCGGCCTCTATCACCACTTTCGTCTGACCCCAGCGACTACGAAGCTTTGACTCCAGGTCACTTCTTAACTGGTAGTGCGCTAAAGAGTCTTCCGGAGCGAGCAGTAGCTGACAACGTCAATCAAGTCAACAGATGGAATCAAATAACTGCCGTCAAACTAATATTTTGGAAACGTTGGTCACACGACTATATAAGCGATCTGCAAGCGAGAACAAAGTGGAACACTGACCATGGAAATGTTGGTAAAAACGCAATGGTTCTTATCAATGAGGACAATGTACCACCGCAACGATGGCTAATTGGTCGTGTCATAGATGCTATCCCAGGAAAGGATGCACGAGTCAGGGTGGTTGATGTGCGAACCTCAAAGGGTATAATTCGTCGCCCAATCCACAAGATTGCAGTTTTACCTGTTTGAAAGTCCTTTCAACGGGGCCGGGATGTTGGGTCACCTAACGTTACACCCTATTAGTTATTAAGTTATTTTTAGTTACTCATATATAATATAAGAGCACAGACTCAATTGTAAATACAAACAGCAAACCAAGGTATTATAAATTGTACCTGCATAATGCTCCCACATAACTCATTTGTATATACACACATATGCATGTCTACACATGTTCGCAACAACATAACAGCGAGAGTTTTTGTCACTCCTTTTGTGTGACTCTTTCGCATGTGCAAGCATATGGACATCCATCGAAAATATTAGCATAAGTCTAATCATTGTACCTAATTACATTTCATTTACATTAAATAATATAGTCTACGGCTGACCACCAAGGCGACAAGTTTGATTTCCTCGTTCTTCTTTCAATTTAAGTACATAGCCCAAATTCTCAAATAAGTCATTGTTGTTTCGTTGAACTAACGCGGTTGGGAAAAACTCTTCCTGATCCTACACGACTCTAAGTCGAGTTATCGGTGTGCGCATAAATTAACCGATGCTCATATTTATTCCAAAAAATTAAGATTGAATTCGCGTCTCAAGTATTGAGTAATACGGTCGTTTCAGGTATGTCGTTCCTATATAGCTCGGGACCCTTAAGCTCGAATAGTAGGATCTTTATTAATACCGCGGAATTCATTTCGTTTTTTAATAAATTATTTGATATTTTGAATAGCAGTTTCATTGAGGCTGTTGTATCCACTAAAAAAGTGTTTGTGAGTTTCCCAGAACAGTTAAAGTTTATATATTTATAAACTATTCGGGTCGTAGATGATTTAGAAAACAACGCAACCAATAATTTTAGTTTTGTAAAGGGGTGGGTGTTAAACATAAACAGTTTTAGACGATTGTGGCGATTTTTGTCACGCTGAGGTTTTCCGCTCCTAAAGACGAGACGACTATGTCAGAAAAGCTTAGAACATTTTTTGGTCAGATTCGAAGCAGAGAAAGTACCAGAGTAACGCTCTATATGTTTCTAGTTTGGTTAGGAAATCGTGGAGCTTATGCTACGTAAAAGGAAACTATGAGCTGCCTTTAGAACCTGTTGCTACTGTATTTTCGAAACATATTAATAATGTTCTATTCAATGTGTGCAATGATCCACTTTTGAATGACCTTTCTTTGTAGGATTTTCAAGGCTTACCACGGCCTCAACACTCCCTCGTTAGATCAATTACATTAGATAGTACTCTAGACCATGCGTGTACTTTTGCAGCTATTTTTATTTAAAACTTTTAAAGTCACCTTAACTTTCCTCAACAATGGAAAAAGTCAACTATAGTGATGATACCTAAGCCTGAAAAGGACAAAATGCCCGCCATCCTCCTATAGGCCCATCAGCTTGTTATCCTACATGTCGAAATTATTTGAAAGACTTCTTATGCTCCGAATTAAGCCACATCTTCAAACCCACAACATAATACCATCTCACCAATTTGGCTTCAGGGAAAAGCATGGAACGATCGAGCAAGTACATAGGATCACATCTGAAATTCGAACAGCTTTTGAAAAACGGGAATATTGCTCTGCAATATTTCTTGATGTCGCGCAGGCTTTTGATCGAGTATGGTTAGATGGTCTTATGTATAAAATAAAAACGCTTCTCCCGCAAAACACCCACGAACTGTTTAAGTCCTATCTTTATGATCGAAATTTTGTAGTTCGATGTAACACCACTACATCTGAAGCCCAAACGATTGAAGCTGGTGTACCACAAGGCAGTGTTCTTTGCCCAATGTTATATGTCTTATACACTTCAGATATCCCGGTAAACGACCGCTTGACTATGTCTACTTTTGCCGATGACACTGCAATAATCAGCCGTTCCAAGTGCCCAATTCATGCAAATGCGCTCCTAGGAAATCATATTGAAGCTGTAGCCAACTGGCTCGCAAACTAGAGGATAAAGGTTAACGAGCAAAAATGTAAGCACGTTACATTTACCCTTAACAAAAGAAGCTGTTCGCCTTTGACACTGAATAACGTATAAATACCACAAAGCAATCATGTTACTTACATAGGGGTCTATCTGGATAGGCGACTCACTTGGCGAAACCACATAGAGGCTAAAAGGACTTACCTTAAGTTAAAGGCAGCTTCTTTGCACTGGCTTATTAACTCTCGCTCAGCCCTGAGTCTGGAGTATAAAGTCATAATATACAACACAGTTTTAAAACCAATCTGGACCTATGGGTGTGAGCTGTGGGGCAACGCGAGTAGCAGCAACATCGAAATTCTTCATCGTATGGAATGAAAAATTCTTCGTATAATCATCGTGGTACCGTGGTATATCCGAAATGAGAACATCCAACGCGACTTAAAAATTCCAGACGTACGAACTGAAATAGAACACCGAAGCGCGAAATATGCATTGAAACTACATTCACCCAAACCAACTACCAAGATCATTATTGCGTGTGAACAAGAGCTCAAGATTACGTAGAAACGACCTACCAGCCCAGACGTAATATATCTTAGGCCCAGTTTAAAACAAAAAACAAAAAAAAAAAAAAAAATAATAATAATAATAGTGACCCATGTAGGGTGTAAATTAAGTGAGTAGTTTAAGATTCGAAAACTTATTGTTAGGCTCCTAAGCAAGGGAGATTCAATAAATAATGGTATGGTTAAATAAAAAAAAAAGTTCACAACTGCAATAGAGCACCAAGCTCAATAAAAGACAAGCTCCAACTAAACTTGATCTGGGTTCCCGGCCACAGGAACATTTTCGGTAACGAAAAAGCAGACGAGTTGGCAAAGGCAGGAGCTTTCCTCAATGAATCCGAGGAGGTTTGAGAGAGAAGGTGAAACATAATAGCAGATACAGGAGGTTCTACGAATAGTGTATCAAAATGGCACATCAAGTGCTAATTGAGCCCGATAGGGCTGCACTTCTACCTACCTACCTATATATATGTAAGTATATTAGCCCTAAAGGATTCTATTGGTGAGGACCATTACTACCAGGCTACTATCATGCAAAATGTCTTATATCACTGAACCCAATGTTGCCACCAAATCTTGGAAGAATTCGTTGATTTGTTTTAAAATATATTCGGAGCTGACTGTACTATTCAATATACTCCTCTACATAACTTTTCCACTTACTATAAGTTTGAAAATCACATACAAATACCCAAAATTAATAAAAAACGAAGTAGAATTTAAATAAATAAAAAGACTCCTATTGTTTTAGTCCAAAATTAGGCCCCACAAAGTAACAGACGTGACAGACTAATCTGGTATCGCGATATAGTATCGGCACATTGTTTATTGGGTGTTGAAAACTACTTTTAAGAACCATTGGAATCGTTATCTGGTATAGCTATTTGTTTGAAAAATACATTCTGTCAAATAAGCACCCGGAAATTCTCATTTTAATGTTTCCCGCTGAGAATATTTCAAAAAAAAATTTTTTCCAGGTTGGCACAACTGTCAGCCACTATTCCGTCAATTTTTATTGCTATGTGTCATTTAGTTTGTTTACGGCGTTATTAGGAACAAGTCAACCTTTTGTGTGCGTTGCATTTTTACTATGGATAAAAATATTGAACAAAGAGTTTGAGTGAAATTTTGTGTTTCTTGAAATGTTGAAAAAAAACATCTGATAATTCAACCATGTCGAAAACTTAAGTTTACGATTGGTAGAAATCGTTCAAAGAAGGGCGAGAAAAAGCGATTTGCAACGTTCAGGACGGCTGTCGACCTCTTGAACTGAATAAAACGTCGACAAAATAAAGGAAATGGTGCTCGAAAATCGTCATTATAGTTTGCGAGAGATAGCCCAAATAATGGGCATATCTCATGAGACCACTCGTCATATTTTGGTTGATGGTTTGGGTATGCGAAAAGTCGCAGCGCGATTGGTGCCAAAATATCTGAATTTTCTTCAAAAAGTGAATCGCGGTAAGGTGGCTGAAGACATGCTTGAACGCGTAAATACCGATCCAACGTTCATCGAGCGCATCATAACTGGTGACGAGACATGGGTTTTCGAGTACGACATGCAAACAAGACAACAATCATCGGAATGGCGCGACAAAAATGAGACGAACCGAAAAAAATCGCATCTCACAAAAAGGTTGACTTGTTCCTAATGACGCCGTAAACAAACTAAATGACACATAGCAATAAAAATTGACAAAATAGTGGCTGACAGTTGTGCCAACCTGGGAAAATAAATTTTGAAATATTCTCAGCGGGAAAATTTAAAATTAGATTCACACCTTAAAATACAAAGAGACGATATGTTTATAAATATTTTTCTATGTCAAATAACGGCAAGCTTAACCTTATTACCATTTTTAATCATCTATTTTATGAATTCTCAAATTAGTATTATTTACTATCATAAGTAATTATTATTAATTTATTTTATCATGTTAAATTATTTAAAAAGAATTTTGATACTGCCAAATTTTTATTTCTCAATCAGATGGATTCACCAGCGCTATTCGATGAAATTTATTTGGAGGAATGCCCAAAAACATCTTCAAATCCCGTAAAAGGTAGATGTAAAAATGTCGTTTGTGTTTTCAATTTATTTTTACGCATTTGTTATTGTAGAACAATTGACGTCCGACTAGAAGAATCGACTTCAGGAGTTGGTAATATGAAAAAGAAGATGGACATGTAAATGAAAGAAAGTATAAGTTTATGTGCATAAAAGTATATAAATACTAGCTAACTCCTCAGCCGATGTCCTGCGTGAAATTATGTGCTTTGAAATGGAAAGAAAGTTATATTTATCATTTCATTTTTTGATAAAAAACATTTTTTGGTTTCTGTTCCGGTGTACAGAAAAGATGGTTTACCAACTCGTGAGAACGCCACGTATGTATATCTGACCGTGTGAAAAACATAGCATTTCCAAATTTATGCCACACACTATGCGACTATCCTTGTGTCCTGTTGATTGTCATCTCAAATGCAATTTTCACTGGAAACGGAATACGTTTGAACTGAAATGGCAAATAGTTAGAACTCAAAAGAACTTTTAGAATCAAGCATTCTGCCCCCCTTGTATTATATAGTGCAGATTGTGGATTTTGAAGGCTGATATGTCGAAATGTTTATCGCGAAAAGTGTGCGAACTTCGTTTTCATTCCAGTGATTAACATGTTCCAGCAAGTGTAATTGCTGGCTTACTTCTCCAAAACTTGCACACATCGCACCATTCACAGTATGCAATGACTCAAATAAAGTTGAACCGCGTACATTAATCAATAGCAACCGAAGTTAGAAGCAATCGTGGGCTTTTCGGGTGGATTGTGAAAACTCGTCTTAATGTGTTGAGAACATAATGTTCATCTACTTTTTTGCCTTGCTTTCTACGTAACTATTACTTCGACGATGCATTCCACGTATAATATCAAGGCATTTTCGAATGAGCAATGTTCTCGGATCACTGACGAAAGTTGAGAAAAAACCCGTCAATGTTAATTTAGTTGGTTTTCCAATATATTCTCTGGGTTGAAATACACTCTTTGGCCATTCTTCTAATTAACTGCGAGACGCACAACAGTCGGAAAACGTTCATGAATTGCAAAAGTGAATATCTTACTTAACACTTCATTGCAGTACACGTAGCGGCCCATTTGTTATTTCTTTCGGGGACGGACTTGCAAACGCATTTGATCGATTTCAACAAACTGCAATACTCAACATTGATATGAGTTTTGAATGTGAATTAGACAATAGTGGTGAATATAGTACTGTAGATGTGTTGTCAACTTCGATATTCACTCTTCTAAATTGAATGCTGAATGTTCTGCCATTGTCGTCTGGTGAGCGACGCCGATACAGTGAATATCCATCATTTCCCATTTCCGTTTCCGAAAGAAAAGCACATGAGTAGTGTTTCGTGCATTTATTGTCAGACATACAAACCAAAGTGGGATTGTAAGGTTCGCAAGGTCCATGAACCATATTGGTTTTCATCACTTCGTATAATTCTGCTTCTATCTCTGGATCAGAAATTTCCGCAGAAATGATTTCATCAAATTGATTTGGTGTAACCACCATCCACCATCCAAAGAAGAATATTTGCGTGCGGCAAACCTCTCTTTTGCCACTCAACAGAGTACATCCAGCATCTAACTGCACCACATATACGTTGCTTTAAGATAAAGTTTACAAAACATCCCAACTGTTGTTTGAAAAGTTGTCCTCTGACATCGTGACGATCGTTTGCTGATTGCCCGCGATCCATAATTTCATTCGTATGTCATCGCATCCTGCGAATACTCCGTCATGTGCCATGGGCTGTCAATATACATATTTATGTTGATGCCAAAACGAACGCGACCTCTTCGTGGCATCGTAACAAATTTTAATCTGTAATTGAGCACTTTGTGTGAAACACACATAACGTTTTCACTGAATAAATTTCAATAATTTTTTTTTTTGAGTAGCCGGAATAAAGAAAGCAAACGACAAATTTGACAATTGAAAAACAAAAGGAAAAAAGTTGAAAAAAAAATTTTTTTATGAAAAAAAGTTATTTTTTTGGATTCGTCCAATTTTCCGACTTTTCCTTACGAAAAGCATACGGTTTTTTTATTTCTAAACTTTCCTCGATCCACAGCGAACAACCTCTGGAAATTTCATCAAGATTGGTTCAGGCGTTCCGTTTGTATGGGAAAAAGAAAAGGGATCTTTTTAGGGGTTTTCCGGCAATTATTCGAATCTTTTTCGCCATAAATTCATTGATCTCTTATAATTTTTGTAGCGCCGAAAGAAGTCATTTGAACAGACGAATTGTACTCTTGTATATGATTTAAAAAATGTTTCGAATCTGGTGATGTCTCAAAAATTAATAATTGTAATGGTTCAGGAGGCGGTTCAATTTCCGGCAATTTTACTTTCCCGTTAGCGCAACACATTCCAGCCGTTTCACCCGAGAATTTAGCCGCTTCACAATGTGGGCATCTAACATCCATCATTCCAGTATATCTATGTACATTATAGTCGATTGAAAACACGACGTCATATTCGCGTAGGTCTTGCTGGATTTCTTGCATGATGAGCTTCTTCAAATCTATTTCGTGGACGTCGCACTGCACTTTGTGATACTCTTTGTGACAACACGCCCCGAGTTTTCGACCTATGTTTGATTTTGGACGTGCCGGCATTTTCTTTAAACTAATTTCTTATATGATCACTTCCTTTGAAACACACATAAAGTTTTCACTGAATATTTTTTTTTTAATTATTCTTTTAAATAACCGGAAAAAAAAGAAGGCGACCGAAATTGAACGATTAAAATAATTTACAAATCAAAATATTGAAAAACAAAAAAGAATTGTATGAAAAGTCACTTTTTGGAAATTTCCAATTTTTCGACTTTTCCTTATGAAAAGTATATGGTTTTTTTTTTATCTAACCCTTTCCAGATCCACAGCGAACAACTTCTGATTTCATGAAGATTGGTTCCGCCGTTCTCGAGCGTTAGCGTTACATATGTACATATGTATACGTAAAAATATATACGTTTGTATGGGAAAAAGAAAAACTTTCGTAATTTTTTCTTACATAAGAACCTTCTCCTAATAATAACAAAAACAACAAAAAAAAATCAGCCAAATCGGTTCAGCCGTTTATGAGTGATGAAATTACAAAGAAAGTGGCATTGATTTATATATATATATATATATATATATATATATATATATATATATATGTATATATATATAGATTCATCAATACAAAGACAACGTATTGTTTAGTAATTGTTGTTTAAAATTTTTAAAGTACATATTCTCTAACTGCACTTGTTCTCTTTTCAGATAATTCATAAAAGGGAAGAAATGGCCCAACAATATACTGTCCATGATTGGAAGGCTCTAATTCGCAAAATTCACCATTTAGTATGCCGACTGGCTGGCGAAGAAATCGATAATGTGCGAACTAAAATTACTTCCACCCTACATACATATGTACATAGATAACACCGGCTGCAGCTTTGGAAATGAATGAGAAACTAAAGTGCGAGGAATTTGCCACAGCAACGGTTAGTAATGCATAGTATACAATTTCTTCAATAAACGATATTTAAATTTTTGCATAATATTTTGAATTTAGAAATGCAGTTCAGAGAGCGTATGTGATGTGTTGCGACATCTGTACACTGACGAATTCCTCATTTTGTGTAACTGGTCTACTGGTGTTCAACATATTATATGGTAAATTTAATGCTTACACATTTACCTAAAATATTTATTTTAATTTGATTTTTCATTATATTTTTTATAGATTCTTTCATCACTTGTGAACTGGCAAATTTCGAAAAACAAATTCGAAAATCCATCGAAATGGGAATTAATTTGAAAATCTAATTTTTTTTATGAATTAAGTTTTGGATTAGAATATTAAAGAAAAATTAATTTAATTTAAAAAAACGCAGAATTAGTTTTTAATTTATTAAACTCACAAAATTATAATATGATGTTATTATTATTGAAATAAATAAAAACATTTTAGTAAAAAAAATCTTTCTTTCCTGAAAGCAATTTGATCTGACCAAAATTTTCAAGTCTGAGAAAGAAGTATAAAGTTTTATTACGACAGAAAATGAGTGAACGAGAAGGTGATAAAAACTCACATTTATACAAAACTTTTAGGAGCTTTTTTGATTCGTTCCTAAAAAATTCATTCTAAAGAAATTAAACTGGCACGCGTTACCGACCCTTCAGTATGTAACGTGACCGTCACTGTTCTACCAACAAAAAAGAATTTGTCACCCAAATTTCTGTTAGTGTTATTATTTTGTTTGGCAGTTTGTTACCTTTAACGTACAAGCATAGTAGAGTGTTAGCAGAAACAAACATATCTGTTAACTCGATTTCATCAATATTTTATTTTATTTGTTACTACTAACAAATTCATAGGTTAGCGTATTGTTACCATTTTGTTATTTTTAACTAGTTCCTAAAAATCTATTTCAAATAATTTTAAAAAATGATTTGTTAATATTTCACTTTTTATTTTATTATTGAAACATTCATATTTAAATTAAATATGTATTACAATTAATTTACAACTAAAAAATATATTTAAAAACTAAGTTTAAAATAAAAATTAAAATATTCTTATATAACAAATTTACACGAAAAATAATAATTTGCTTAATACGTGTATACATTTTTATAATATTATTCTTAGTTTCTGATATCTTAGATATTTACAAATGTTGTTTATCTATATAAGTTTGCAAATATTGCACAATGATTACAGTTATGTGCACATTCTCTAAAAAGTCTAATTTAAAATTATAGTAAATTATTTACATATGTTAATTATTACATTTATATACATACATATAATTATGTGCGGTTGTAAAAGTCCTAAAGTAGACCATGTCTCTGCTTGAGTCACTGGGTGGAAATCAGACCACACCACTCAGGAGGTATACAAAATGGTGTATTACCGAAGTTGTTTTCGGGTGCTCAGTACCCCTTTAATCCTATATTACCCATTAAAAAATTAATTTACATAATAAATGTAAATCAACAAAACGATAACAATTTATTAATATATACATATAACGACAAAACAAAAAGATAACAATTCATGTAACAAAATACATAAATCAAAATATCACAGAACAAATATTTACATATATACAAATGCCTACATTTATATAATAAATTCTAATTTTATTTAAAAACAAAATCTTTCTAAATTCTATCTGTTTAAAAAATTTTTACTTTTTATTGTAAGTTTAAGTTCGCTTATTGTAACCATTAAAAAATTAAAGAGTGAAACCTATTGGTGTGGAACACAAAAAATTTTATTCTTAAAATTAGGGACAGAAAGCTCTTTATTTAAACATTTAGTTAAAAAATATATTTATATTCTAATAAAAAGGGCTATAACTATTTTTGGGTCACAATTTTCATAACACAAAAATGGCCTAACATTTTTCATTTTATTAAAAAGAATATCTCTTATTCCAAAAATCTAGTTTCCACGGTTTCTCTAAGTTGCATTTGATTTTGATACATGAAGTTATGACTTTAACTTCTCAATATTTAGGAGCTGAAATCCCTTCGAACGAATTCATCTTCATGTATCAAAATCAAATGCAACTTAGAGAAACCGTGGAAACCAGATTTTTGGAATAAGAGATATTCTTTTTAATAAAATGAAAAATGTTAGGCCCTTTTTGTGTTATGAAAATTGTGACCCAAAAATAGTTATAGCCCTTTTTATTAGAATATAAATATATTTTTTAACTAAAAGTGCCACTCAACAGAATTTTTTTTCAACTTTTTTCCTTTTGTTTTTCAATTGTCAAATTTGTCGTTTGCTTTCTTTATTCCGGCTACTCAAAACAAAAATTATTGAAATTTATTCAGTGAAAACGTTATGTGTGTTTCACACAAAGTGCTCAATTACAGATTAAAATTTGTTACGATGCCACGAAGAGGTCGCGTTCGTTTTGGCATCAACATAAATATGTATATTGACAGCCCATGGCACATGACGGAGTATTCGCAGGATGCGATGACATACGAATGAAATTATGGATCGCGGGCAATCAGCAAACGATCGTCACGATGTCAGAGGACAACTTTTCAAACAACAGTTGGGATGTTTTGTAAACTTTATCTTAAAGCAACGTATATATGGTGCAGTTAGATGCTGGATGTACTCTGTTGAGTGGCAAAAGAGAGGTTTGCCGCACGCAAATATTCTTCTTTGGATGGTGGATGGTGGTTACACCAAATCAATTTGATGAAATCATTTTTGCGGAAATTTCTGATCCAGAGATAGAAGCAGAATTATACGAAGTAATGAAAACCAATATGGTTCATGGACCTTGCGAACCTTACAATCCCATTTTGGTTTGTATGTCTGACAATAAATGCACGAAACACTACTCATGTGCTTTTCTTTCGGAAACGGAAATGGGAAATGATGGATATTCACTGTATCGGCGTCGCTCACCAGACGACAATGGCAGAACATTCAGCATTCAATTTAGAAGAGTGAATATCGAAGTTGACAACACATCTACAGTACTATATTCACCACTATTGTCTAATTCACATTCAAAACTCATATCAATGTTGAGTATTGCAGTTTGTTGAAATCGATCAAATGCGTTTGCAAGTCCGTCCCCGAAAGAAATAACAAATGGGCCGCTACGTGTACTGCAATGAAGTGTTAAGTAAGATATTCACTTTTGCAATTCATGAACGTTTTCCGACTGTTGTGCGTCTCGCAGTTAATTAGAAGAATGGCCAAAGAGTGTATTTCAACCCAGAGAATATATTGGAAAACCAACTAAATTAACATTGACGAGTTTTTTCTCAGCTTTCGTCAGTGATCCGAGAACATTGCTCATTCGAAAATGCCTTGATATTATACGTGGAATGCATCGTCGAAGTAATAGTTACGTAGAAAGCAAGGCAAAAAAGTAGATGGACATTATGTTCTCAACACATTAAGACGAGTTTTCACAATCCACCCGAAAAGCCCACGATTGCTTCTAACTTCGGTTGCTATTGATTAATGTACGCGGTTCAACTTTATTTGAGTCATTGCATACTGTGAATGGTGCGATGTGTGCAAGTTTTGGAGAAGTAAGCCAGCAATTACACTTGCTGGAACATGTTAATCACTGGAATGAAAACGAAGTTCGCACACTTTTCGCGATAAACATTTCGACATATCAGCCTTCAAAATCCACAATCTGCACTATATAATACAAGGGGGGCAGAATGCTTGATTCTAAAAGTTCTTTTGAGTTCTAACTATTTGCCATTTCAGTTCAAACGTATTCCGTTTCCAGTGAAAATTGCATTTGAGATGACAATCAACAGGACACAAGGATAGTCGCATAGTGTGTGGCATAAATTTGGAAATGGTATGTTTTTCACACGGTCAGATATACATACGTGGCGTTCTCACGAGTTGGTAAACCATCTTTTCTGTACACCGGAACAGAAACCAAAAAATGTTATTTATCAAGCTGCGTTACATTGAAAAAAAAATGAAATGATAAATATAACTTTCTTTCCATTTCAAAGCACATAATTTCACGCAGGACATCGGCTGAGGAGTTAGCTAGTATTTATATACTTTTATGCACATAAACTTATACTTTCTTTCATTTAGATGTCCATCTTCTTTTTCATATTACCAACTCCTGAAGTCGATTCTTCTAGTCGGATGTCAATTGTTCTACAATAACAAATGCGTAAAAATAAATTGAAAACGCAAACGACATTTTTAC
This sequence comes from Bactrocera tryoni, assembly GCF_016617805.1. Classification (NCBI taxonomy): domain Eukaryota; kingdom Metazoa; phylum Arthropoda; class Insecta; order Diptera; family Tephritidae; genus Bactrocera; species Bactrocera tryoni. The sequence goes on from NW_024396366.1 coordinate 4,147,351, forward strand.
ATCTACCTTTTACGGGATTTGAAAACGTTTTTGGGCATTCCTCCAAATAAATTTCATCGAATAGCGCTGGTGCATCCATCTGATTGAGAAATAAAAATTTGGCAGTATCAAAATTCTTTTTCAATAATTTAACATGATAAAATAAATTAATAATAATTACTTATGATAGTAAATAATAAGCAATGTTACGATCGACCACAACACGTGCGGGATGGGATATATACCGAGAGTTGAAGAGGGAAGCGAGACGCATTTGTAGACAGAAAAAGAAGGAGGCCGAAATGCGTGAGTACGAAGAGCTTGATAAGCTGGCCGACAGGGGTAATGCTCGAAAATTCTACGAAAAAATGCGGCGGCTTACAGAAGGTTTCAAGACAGGAGCATACTCTTGTAGAACTCCCAAAGGTGATCTTGTCACCGATGCCCAGAGCATACTTAAATTATGGAGGGAACACTTCTCCAACCTGCTGAATGGCAGCGAATGCACAACACCAGGAGAAGGCGAACTCGATTCCCCAATCGATGACGATGGAGCAGACGTTCCATTACCCGACCATGAAGAAGTTCGAATAGCAATTGCCCGCCTGAAAAACAACAAAGCGGCGGGCGCCGATGGATTACCGGCCGAGCTATTCAAACACGGCGGCGAAGAACTGATAAGGAGCATGCATCAGCTTCTTTGTAAAATATGGTCGGACGAAAGCATGCCCAACGATTGGAATTTAAGTGTGCTATGCCCAATCCATAAAAAAGGAGACCCCACAATCTGCGCCAAATACCGTGGGATTAGCCTCCTCAACATCGCATATAAGGTTCTATCGAGCGTATTGTGTGAAAGATTAAAGCCCACCGTCAACAAACTGATTGGACCTTATCAGTGTGGCTTTAGACCTGGAAAATCAACAACCGACCAGATATTCACCATGCGCCAAATCTTGGAAAAGACCCGTGAGAGAAGAATCGACACACACCACCTCTTCGTCGATTTCAAAGCTGCTTTCGACAGCACGAAAAGGAGCTGCCTTTATGCCGCGATGTCTGAATTTGGTATCCCCGCAAAACTAATACGGCTGTGTAAACTGACGTTGAGTAACACGAAAAGCTCCATCAGAATCGGGAAGGACCTCTCCGAGCCGTTCGATACCAAACGAGGTTTCAGACAAGGTGATTCCCTATCGTGCGATTTCTTCAATCTCCTTCTGGAGAAAATAGTTCGAGCTGCAGAACTAAATAGAGAAGGTACCATCTTTTATAAGAGTGTACAGCTGCTGGCGTATGCCGATGATATTGATATCATCGGCCTCAACACCCGCGCCGTTAGTTCTGCTTTCTCCAGACTGGACAAGGAAGCAAAAGAAATGAGTCTGGCAGTGAACGAGGGCAAGACGAAATATCTCCTGTCATCAAACAAACAGTCGTCGCACTTGCGACTTGGCACTCACGTCACTGTTGACAGTCATAACTTTGAAGTTGTAGATAATTTCGTCTATCTTGGAACCAGCGTAAACACCACCAACAATGTCAGCCTAGAAATCCAACGCAGGATAACTCTTGCCAACAGGTGCTACTTCAGACTGAGTAGGCAATTGAGAAGCAAAGTCCTCTCTCGACAAACAAAAACCAAACTCTATAAGTCACTCATAATTCCCGTCCTGCTATATGGTGCAGAGGCTTGGACGATGTCAACAACTGATGACTCGACGTTACGAGTTTTGAGAGAAAAGTTCTGCGAAAGATTTATGGTCCTTTGCGCGTTGGCCACGGCGAATACCGCATTCGATGGAACGATGAGCTGTACGAGATATACGATGACATTGACATAGTTCAGCGAATTAAAAGACAGCGGCTACGCTGGCTAGGTCATGTTGTCCGGATGGATGAAAACACTCCAGCTCTGAAAGTATTCGACGCAGTACCCGCCGGGGGAAGCAGAGGAAGAGGAAGACCTCCACTCCGTTGGAAGGACCAAGTGGAGAAGGACCTGGCTACGCTTGGAATATCCAATTGGCGCCACGTAACGAAAAGAAGAAACGACTGGCGCGCTGTTGTTAACTCGGCTATAATCGCGTAAGCGGTGTCTACGCCAATTAAGAAGAAGAAGAAGTAAATAATACTAATTTGAGAATTCATAAAATAGATGATTAAAAATGGTAATAAGGTTAAGCTTGCCGTTATTTGAAATAGAAAAATATTTATAAACATATCGTCTCTTTGTATTTTAAGGTGTGAATCTAATTTTAAATTTTCCCGCTGAGAATATTTCAAAATTTATTTTCCCAGGTTGGCACAACTGTCAGCCACTATTTTGTCAATTTTTATTGCTATGTGTCATTTAGTTTGTTTACGGCGTCATTAGGAACAAGTCAACCTTTTTGTGCGATGCGATTTTTTTCGGTTCGTCTCATTTTTGTCGCGCCATTCCGATGATTGTTGACTTGTTTGCATGTCGTACTCGAAAACCCATATCTCGTCACCAGTTATGATGCGCTCGATGAACGTTGGATCGGTATTTACGTGTTCAAGCATGTCTTCAGCCACCTTATCGCGATTCACTTTTTGAAGAAAAATCAGATATTTTGGCACCAATCGCGCTGCGACTTTTCGCATACCCAAACCATCAACCCAAATATGACGAGTGGTCTCATGAGATATGCCCATTATTTGTGCTATCTCTCGCAAACTATAATGACGATTTTCGAGCACCATTTCCTTTATTTTGTCGACGTTTTATTCAGTTCAAGAGGTCGAAAGCCGTCCTGAACGTTGCAAATCGCTTTTTCTCGCCCTTCTTTGAACGATTTCTACCAATCGTAAACTTAAGTTTTCGACATGGTTGAATTATCAGATGTTTTTTTTTTCAACATTTCAAGAAACACAAAATTTCACTCAAACTCTTTGTTCAATGTTTTTATCCATAGTAAAAATCGCAACGCACAGAAAAGGTTGACTTGTTCCTAATAACGCCGTAAACAAACTAAATGACACATAGCAATAAAAATTGACGGAATAGTGCAGGCCCGTCCAACATAATTTTGTGAAGGGCCAGGTTTAGCATTTTCATAACCGTAGCGGGCCAAAAGAAAAATAAAATGACCTTCAGTTTTGGTATATTTATTTATTTATAAAAAGCAACATCACATAGTAAATCTTAATATATTATTATTAATGTAACTATGGCCTTAGCATGTAAAGATATTCTTATTCTTAAAATCTAATTAATGAGATCTCTGAAATTTTTTCTGTTTTTTCAGCGCATCTATGTCAGCTGGAGTTTTAGAAGTGGCTATGCGCAAACTGCGTTTAAGATGGCTATCTAATAAAGATGATCTGGTTTATGATTTGTTAAATTTCATGCGAGAAAACAGCTGCTCGCAAACATATGTACTACCAAATAAAGAAATATGTTGAATAGCCAGCTTAGTAAGGTTTGGGTATTGACTGGGTGTAATATACTTTTTGTAAAATTCAATTAAGTGTGGAAGACAATTATTATATGCTGTTTTTAGATGAGAGCTGCTTTGCAATTCTATTAACTCCAGCTGTAAACTCAGCGCAGCGCCTTCAATTTCAACATCAAATGGATTTTGAAACACTTTAATGCAGGGAGTTTGTGATTTGAAGTCTGCGTATCTGTCGTTAAACTCGTTCCTTAATCTTTCAACACGTACTTGTCAAAATCCAAGGTATCTTGCTTTCTTGTAGATAAGGTCTCCCAATGAATCAACTGCTTTTGTTCAGGCTGCTTTTCCAACAACAAAAGCTTTTTTGTGAAAGCTAGAACGTGTTCGTATAACTGTGTCCATAGTTGGTCTTTCCCTTGCAGTTTCAAGTTAAGATCAGAAAGATATTTAGTTATATCAACTAGGAAAGCCAGATCAACCAACCACTGCTCATCAGTAAGGAAAGTAATTTCTTGGTCTTTGTTGCCAAGAAAAATCTTTAAGTCGTCCAGCAGGGAATAGAATCGTTTTAGTGTAGCTGCTCTGCTGAGCCAGCGAACGCGACTGAAGTATACAATGTCTTCGTGATCTGAACCGACATCAGCCATAAAAGCCTGGAACTGTCTGTGGTTAAGCCCTCTTGCGCGTATAAAATTAACTGTCTGCACTACTTTATCCATGACATGGATGCCCAAAGGCTATAAGAGATGGCGGGCCGGATGAAGGGCCTATGCGGGCCGGATGGTGGCCCGGGGGCCGTATGTTGGACAGGCCTGGAATAGTGGCTGACAGTTGTGCCAACCTGGAAAAAATTTTTTTTTGAAATTTCTCAGCGGGAAACATTAAAATGAGAATTATTTGACAGAATGTATTTTTCAAACAAATAGCTATACCAGATAACGATTCCAATGGTTCTTAAAAGTAGTTTTCAACACCCAATAAACAATGTGCCGATACTATATCGCGATACCAGATTAGTCTGTCACGCTTGTTACTTTGTGGGGCCTAATTTTGGACTAAAACAATAGGAGTCTTTTTTATTTATTTAAATTCTACTTCGTTTTTTATTAATTTTGGGTATTTGTATGTGATTTTCAAACTTATAGTAAGTGGAAAAGTTATGTAGAGGAGTATATTGCATAGTACAGTCAGCTCCGAATATATTTTAAAACAAATCAACGAATTCTTCCAAGATTTGGTGGCAACATTGGGTTCAGTGATATAAGACATTTTGCATGATAGTAGCCTGGTAGTAATGGTCCTCACCAATAGAATCCTTTAGAGCTAATATACCTACATATATATAGGTAGGTAGGTAGAAGTGCAGCCCTATCGGGCTCAATTAGCACTTGATGTGCCATTTTGATACACTATTCGTAGAACCTCCTGTATCTGCCATTATGTTTCACCTTCTCTCTCAAACCATTTTGAGGTTTCGATGAAACTACTTATGTCTGATATGCTTTTGGTGGAAATCCATTCAAGGTTCGGTGCTTGGTGGATTCCGAGTGTTTTGTCTCGGATCTGTGCTAGAGCTGGGCATTCGCAGAGAAAGTGGAAGATTGTTTCCTTGTTCCCTGCTACTCCGCAGCCACGGCAGATTTCGTTGTAGGGCATACCCATTTTGGACGTCCTAGCGGGCTTGGTATTAGCTCCGCCTCGGATTCATTGAGGAAAGCTCCTGCCTTTGCCAACTCGTCTGCTTTTTCGTTACCGAAAATGTTCCTGTGGCCGGGAACCCAGATCAAGTTTAGTTGGAGCTTGTCTTTTATTGAGCTTAGTGCTCTATTGCGGTTGTGAACTTTTTTTTTTAATTAACCATACTATTATTTATTCACTTAATTTACACCCTACATGGGTCATTATTATTATTATTATTTTTTGTTTATTGTTTTAAACTGGGCCTAAGATATATTACGTCTGGGCTGGTAGGTCGTTTCTACGTAATATTGAGCTCCTGTTCACACGCAATAATGATCTTGCTAGTTGGTTTGGGTGAACCGATAGTTTCAATGCATATTTCGCGCTTCGGTGCGCTATTTCAGTTCGAACGTCTGGAATTCTTAAGTCGCGTTGGATGTTCTCATTTCGGATATACCACGGTACTCCGGTGATTATACGAAGAATTTTTCATTGCACACGATAAAGACTTTCGATGTTGCTGCTACTCGCGTTGCCCCACAGCTCACACCCATAGGTCCAGATTGGTTTTAAAACTGTGTTGTATATTATGACTTTATACTCCAGACTCAGGGCTGAGCGAGAGTTAATAAGCCAGTGCAAAGAAGCTGCCTTTAACTTAAGGTAAGTCCTTTTAGCCTCTATGTGGTTTCGCCAAGTGAGTCGCCTATCCAGATAGACCCCTATGTAAGTAACATGATTGCTTTGTGGTATTTATACGTTATTCAGTGTCAAAGGCGAACAGCTTCTTTTGTTAAGGGTAAATGTAACGTGCTTACATTTTTGCTCGTTAACCTTTATCCTCTAGTTTGCGAGCCAGTTGGCTACAGCTTCAATATGATTTCCTAGGAGCGCATTTGCATGAATTGGGCACTTGGAACGGCTGATTATTGCAGTGTCATCGGCAAAAGTAGACATAGTCAAGCGGTCGTTTACCGGGATATCTGAAGTGTATAAGACATATAACATTGGGCCAAGAACACTGCCTTGTGGTACACCAGCTTCAATCGTTTGGGCTTCAGATGTAGTGGTGTTACATCGAACTACAAAATTTCGATCATAAAGATAGGACTTAAACAGTTCGTGGGTGTTTTGCGGGAGAAGCGTTTTTATTTTATACATAAGACCATCTAACCATACTCGATCAAAAGCCTGCGCGACATCAAGAAATATTGCAGAGCAATATTCTCGTTTTTCAAAAGCTGTTCGAATTTCAGATGTGATCCGAAGTACTTGCTCGATCGTTCCATGCTTTTCCCTGAAGCCAAATTGGTGAGATGGTATTATGTTGTGGGTTTGAAGATGTGGCTTAATGCGGAGCATAAGAAGTCTTTCAAATAATTTCGACATGCAGGATAACAAGCTGATGGGCCTATAGGAGGATGGCGGGCGTTTTGTCCTTTCCAGGCTTAGGTATCATCACTATAATTGACTTTTTCCATTGTTGAGGAAAGTTAAGGTGACTTTAAAAGTTTTAAATAAAAATAGCTGCAAAAGTACACGCATGTTCTTTCAAAAAATCAATTTCTAAAGTACTATCTAATGTAATTGATCTAACGAGGGAGTGTTGAGGCCGTGGTAAGCCTTGAAAATCCTACCAAGAAAGGTCATTCAAAAGTGGATCATTGCACACATTGAATAGAACATTATTAATATGTTTCGAAAATACAGTAGCAACAGGTTCTAAAAGCAGCTCATAGTTTCCTTTTACGTAGCATAAGCCCCACGATTTCCTAACCAAACTAGAAACATATAGAGCGTTACTCTGGTACTTTCTCTGCTTCGAATCTGACCAAAAAATGTTCTTAGCTGTTCTGAGCTCGTCTTTAGGAGCGGAAAACCTCAGCGTGACAAAAATCGCCACAATCGTCTAAAACTGTTTATGTTTAACACCCACCCCTTTACAAAACTAAAATTATTGGTTGTGTTGTTTACTAAATCATCTACGACTCGAATAGTTTATAAATATATAAACTTTAACTGTTCTGGGAAACTCGCAAACACTTTTTTAGTGGATGCAACAGCCTCAATGAAACTGCTATTCAAAATATCAAATAATTTATTAAAAAACGAAATGAATTCCGCGGTATTAATAAAGATCCTACTATTCGAGCTTAAGGGTCCCGAGCTATATAGGAACGACATACCTGAAACGACCGTATTACTCAATACTTGAGACGCGAATTCAATCTTAATTTTTTGGAATAAATATGAGCATCGGTTAATTTATGCGCACACCGATAACTCGACTTAGAGTCGGTTTGATAAAAGTAAACAATATCCTACCGACTTTTGCGAAAAATTTTTAAGAAAACCGTATTTATTTACTTTTTATTAAATGGGAGCTATCATAAAAAATATATTTCCTTGCCATTAACATTAAAAAACGAAAAAATAAACCAATAAGTGGGACCAAGGCTCTCCACCTGTACCTTGTACCTGTCATATCGCCGATATTTATAAAACTACTCCTAAAACAAGCACCTAACTGAGGAGGAACTTTACCACAAACTAATGAAAGAGGGTCTGACTTTTCCCTAAATGAGCTATGCCTTAACTGTTTCCTACCTCTTTCTAATTCTGCGGCCATTTGAACTAACTTGGCCTTTAAACTTCTATTCTCCTGCTCTTTTTCATCCAACTTTATTTTCAAAACCCTATTCTCTTCCCTCAATTTCTTCTTCCTCTCTGTTCCTGCTGTCAGACCCCTACCTGTTTGCGTGGCCTTATCAAAATTAGGGGTTACATCCTCTTCAAAAAATTTAAGTGCCTCTAAAATTCCAACATCATTTTCCCTTTCAATAACTGGAAAAAGCTGCCTCGATGGGCTGTGCGCATTTGAGACATCTTTTTTAACTTGGGGAGCAAAATCTTCAAAACCCAATAAAATTTTTCTTCTAAATTAGAATTTGGGACGTCAAATGTAGCGTCAACTTTTAAATTTATATTGGGAAACGCCCTAGAAAGCAATCGCTTCTCAAGGCGCATTTTTGCGGAAAAATGTCGCTCACAAGTAAAAATGAAACACCTAAACGGTTGAGCCAACATTTACGCTTATTTAAAAGAAAAATTATATATAAAAACATAGAATACCTACATACTCGTACAAGTATATTATATATTATATAGTGCAAAAATACCCAAAACATATACATATATTTATCTATTCAAATGAATTCGTTACATTCAAATTTTTAAAGAAGCTTAATTGAGTTTAATAATTTAAATTATAAAATTAAATGTTAGTTAAATATCACTATCAATTTCAGTTTGAAAATATTTAAATAAACCCATATTAACGTTTTATTTAAATGTTTAAAATGGTAAATTTCCAAATGTCGAAATGTATCGAAAAATTTGTTACACTTTTGCTGTTTCTTAAAAAAAATTGTAACATCGGATTGTTTAAGTATTTGGCCATTTTTTGCTCTACTTTTAGTGTACTTAAATTACTTACCGTTCGAGATCCGTTCCCTCGTTTCCAATTAATCGCATTTCCCTCGCTGCAGCTCACAATGCATTTTTTCCACATTGGTGTTTTCGGTCTTTTTTTCTGCAAATTAAAGCTTAGTATCCAGCTCTCAAGAAATGTGAAAACTTCATATAAAAAAACGCTTAAGAAATGGTCAAGAAAATTTCCTGCGGTAAATTTTTTTGTGATACTATGCAGCTCTAAAGAAATCTAGTACTAATTTTTAATACATTTTTTCAATAAAATGCGAATATGGCAAACCTGGTTTTGCGAAGAAACATGAAATCAACAATTGTTTCTTGAAGGAAATTCAAAGTAATCGTTAAATTCATCCTAAATTAGTTAAAATTATTATTATGAAGTATAGTTCATTTTGAAATTATGAATAGAACCTACCAATCTTCATCCACATTCCTTAAATCGCGATGAAAATATTTATGTTACTATACACATGCATGCATACACATTACACACAAAGCTTGTTTATTCTCTCTTGCTCTTTTAATGTGGATCATTCACAATGCGTAACCAGCTATAAAAAATTACTTGAAGAAAGAATGCATTATTTTTCTTAAACAAATACTTGAGAGCTGAATACGAACCTTAAATTGTGTTTAATTATGTACGCAAATTACTTAAAGGTCACTTACGTTTATATTTGCTGTATTATCCTTTTATTTTCAGTGATATATTCACTTCAGAAAATTTCACTATTGCACTTATCACTTATCACTTACCACTTTTTTTTTTTTTTTTTTTTTAATTAATAACAACACTAATTTTCTTCGAAGAACCGATGTCCGTTACGAATTCCTCCATTCTTTTATTTTGGGGGAATTTCAATGCGGTCGTCTCTTTTCTTCCAGTTGCGAAACATGAAAACCTACTAGATCTAATCAACTGTCAAAATTGGGTAGGTGAGCTGCTCTCTCATTTCCAATGACAGGAGAGTTGGATATCTCTTTATCTCTGGTGGAAATGGCAAGACGCTGTCAACACTGCCTTTATTTATTTTACAACTGCATTATACTTATGTAAAAGCGCTTACCATAGCATTCGTGATTTCCTTTTTTTATTAGTTTTTCTTCCACGAAGCGCAGGTGCTCTTTCAATGACATGATCAGCTCAGTATATACAGTAATAAACCTTTGCTTTGTTGACATATGTACATATGTACATAAGCTCAACTCTAGAAAACCTTATGGTGTTGTGTGTATTTAAATTATTACATACTGTGAGCGTCAAAAATGAGTAAACAGCAGTTCTATCAATATTAACGTGTTTTTAACAACGCAGTGTTTAATGCAACAATAAAAAGTTGTGTTACAGAATTCAAGGCTCATATTATAAGAGTTTAACTTAGTAAAAATAATAAACAAAAATTAAACACAGCCAAAAATAATTGACATAAACTAAAAATACTCTCATTTTTTCGCGTCAAAAAAAAGTAAACAGTAGCAACAACCGTTGCTTGTTTTTAATACTTATTTCGGGGAAGCGCCAAATATGCTTTGGAAACAGGTATTATTCAAGAGACTAAGTGCAGTAAAACATATTTTTTATATCATTATGTTTTTTTTTTTGAGGTTAAGTTGCTAAAATATTAATATTTGTAATGGGTAAGCGAACGACCACTGAAACGGTTGAAAACTCATATTAGACTTGCATAAAAAAGATAAATCTTTGCGCGAAATTGGAGAAATAGTTGGAAGACACTATTGCACAATAAAAAAAATTATTGATAAACATGGCACACATCAGACTGTTGAAAATTTGTCGCGGCCGAGACGACCAAAGCGCCTTACTGACACTGAAGCGCGATAAATAGTACGGGAAGTAAAAACAATCCTAGCTTCTAACGCTGCTCAAATATCAAAAGATATAGCGAAGACATTGGGTAAACCAGTAAGTGCCAGTACAATCAGGAGAACTTTGCACAAAAGCGGTTTGCATGGACGAGCACCACGCCGAATGGCCTATACATCAAAGACGAATAACAGATGAACTTGGAATTTTCAAAAAAGTATACAAATCAGGCTGAAAATTTCTGGGAAAACATTTTTTATGCAGACGAAAGCAAATTCGAAATATTTGAATCGAAAAAGTCTCTCAAAATTTGGAGATCCAAAAATAAAGCCTTTACTGATAAGTGTGTTACCCACACCGTAAAGCACGGTGGAGGATCGCTTATGGTCTGGGGCTGTATGGCAGCATCTGATGTTGCGAATTTGGTTTTTATTGAGCCCACGATTAACACATTGGATTATTTCAACATTTAAAAAAAATGTTGCTCAAAGCATTGAAAAATTAGGCCTATCAGGAAACTGGATCTTTCAACAGGACAACGATCCTAAACACAAGTCCAAATTTGTTAGTGAGTGGCTGTTATATCAAACACCAAAACTTTGGATAACCCTCCTCAGACCCCAGACATTAATAATATCAAGCATCTGTTGGCGCACCTTGACCGAAAAATCAGGCAGAAGGACATTTCAAGCAAGGACGACCTAAATAAGGCTTTGATTGGAGAATGGAGCAAAATCTCTCCAGAATTTACAAAAAAAATTTTGCAAAATACATGCCCAGAAGAGTAAGTGATGTCCAGAAGTCCAAAGGAAAGAACACAAAATACTAGCATAAATATTAATTTAGTTTACGTACATAGATTTTAACTTTACAGAACTCTGTTTACTTTTTTTTGACGCGAAAAAATGAGAGTATTTTTAGTTTATGTGAATTATTTTTCGCTGTGTTTAGTTTTTGTTTATTATTTATACTAAGTTAAACTCTTATAATATGAGCCTTGAATTCTGTAATACAACTTTTTATTATTGCATTAAAGACTGCGTTGTTATAAACACTTTAATATTGATAAAACAGCTGTTTACTTATTTTTGACGCTCACAGTATATTGAATTACTTTGCATAATTATTTTTGCTTAAATTTTTCTGCTTCAATTATTTCTAAATTTTTGCATGCAATAGGATACAATCCTGGGTGGTAATGTGCCGTTTGACATATACAAATTGACAAATCGTTATCCGTTATATGAAACGATCAATTGGAAATTGAGTTCTCAGTATATAAAATATCTTGGGATTGGATTTCTAAATTAAAATTATTGGTAATAATTGCCTAACAATTTTAAGTTTTTTTGTAACTACTATAAATTTATAAAATGTAAGACAAATAACAAAAAGTATAATAAATATTTACTTTTAGTAATAATTATTTTAATATGTCTTTATAACAGCATTTAATTTAGTTTATTTCATATAATAATTTCTATGTTTGGTTTAATCTCATTTGCTGTAGCTACACGCATAATTGTACCAAAATTTAAATCAGATAACCTACCTTAGCAGGACGGGAATTATGAGTGACTTATAGAGTTTGGTTTTTGTTTGTCGAGAGAGGACTTTGCTTCTCAATTGCCTACTCAGTCCGAAGTAACACCTGTTGGCAAGAGTTATTCTGCGTTGGATTTCTAGGCTGACATTGTTGGTGGTGTTTACGCTGGTTCCAAGATAGACGAAATTATCTACAACTTCAAAGTTATGATTGTCAACAGTGACGTGAGTGCCAAGTCGCGAGTGCGACGACTGTTTGTTTGATGACAGGAGTTATTTCGTCTTGCCCTCGTTCACTGCCAGACCCATTTCTTTTGCTTCCTTGTCCAGCCTGGAGAAAGCAGGACTAACGGCGCAGGTGTTGAGGCCGATGATATCAATATCATAGAGTCAGAAATTTCTTATGGTATGTGGTGAGCATTTGTACAACTCTGGTGTGTGAAACTATCGGAATAGATGACTTTTTGAAAGTATTTTCAACCTTTTTTGCAACCATTTCTGTAACCTCTTTACTCCTAGGTTCATAGTTGTCGCGTCGGAGTCGCCCTATACGAAATCTTTCAAGCTGATAACACAAAAGAACATTCTGGTAAGTAGGTAACTGGGACTCAGAGAGATTGTACGGATATATGCCAAACACAGGACATTTCTGTCTAAATTTAAATTTAGATACAGACATTTTGAGTTCTGTGTTCTGTTGAGAGAAAATAAGGGGTAGCACTCGGCGAAATCAACGACAAGAGTGAATTAACTCGATGAAAAAATATTTATGTGGAGACCAGTCCGAACGTGTCGTATGGCGCAGGGAAATGAATGTAAGTGATAGAACTCGGCGAAATCACCGACAAGAGTGGAGGAACTCGATGAAAAAATATTTGTGTGGAGACCTATCCGAACGTGTCCTTTGGCGTAGGTGAATGAATGTGAGTGGTAGCACTCGGCGAAATCAACGTCAAGAAGTGTGGCCGATTTTCACCTTGCGCTGTGGCGCGCCGCATTTTCGCCCGTATCTCGGGAACGGTTCGTCCTACGGCCATGACCTATGCCATTTCGGTAGCAAATGACGTGACAAATAACTTCTGTTTTATACATTTTGCCATAAGATGCGTCTTTCAGGCGCTAGGTAGACAATTTCACGATTTTAGGCGAATTTCCGAAATTTCAAGGTCGGAGTGGGGGTTGAAGATGCAATCCGATCTCAAAACAAAAAGTTGCATTGGAATCAGGAAGTACTAAGGCAACTTTTCCGCACTATTAGAAATCCCGAATCGAAAAAAGTCCGGAATCGACCCACCCTACTGTACACTCTTATAGAAGATGGTACCTTCTATATTTAGTTCTGCGGCTCGAACTATTTTCTCTTTTAAATAGTAAACTATTCTAAAAACTTCTTGTTCCTGGTTTAGATAACCCCTCAGAATCATATCTATTGCTTGAATGAATGCTGGCAATTGGCCGGCATCACCCTCAAAAGAATTTACAAATTTTATTTTTTCAATACGTTGCCTTATTCTAGTGATGGTGTAACATTGGTAAAGTATACTCAGTTTATCGCTTTTAAAAAGGGCATTTCCAATTGCAGAGAAAACAACCTGATACATCTTTTAACATTACATGTAGGATTTCAGATAATGCAAGCCGCGCTTCAGCGACGATTTTGGTTACCAAGAATTTGTAACTTCGTCCCTGGTATATATCGACAAGGCATTCATTGCAGACAACTGAGTTGCTTACCATTACAACGTCCGGTGTGTTTTACGTGGGTACCTGCTGACGACAGCCTTACTCCATGGCGCTCAAAAGCACAGCGGATCAAATCAATACGTTGATCAGCGCTCTGAGAATGCTAAGCATTTCCAGTACCAATTGGCAGTGGGGAATGGAAATGGACCACCTTGGTCGGGTTCGAGGCCCATCTAAAACATCTGCTGTGCTTTGGGTCCGGCACACGTTTGCAATGTAACTCTACATCCAACTGACAAAGTCAGTTCTTCCCGCGTTTGGGTTTCAACCACAACCACCACGATACCTCCAAGGGCTCCTGCTCCCCGTGGTACCAGAATTAATCCTCCGTCGTATTTTGCCTACGGTTGCCTGAAGTCGCTCCTTCACTTTCGCCAAGTGTGGAGTAAAACACATCCTTTCACTCATGGTCAGCCCGAGATATTTGACTTGTGTCACATATCTGATGCTCACCTCATTCACACGGACAAGCGGTGGACGAACCGGTGAAAAGCTGCCCTTAAGCAGCATCAATCCCCACCCTCCCTTAACCTCCCATATATCGCTGAAAGCCCTACTTGCTGCCTCATTCATAAGCGTCACGTCAATGTCGCGCACGCCCCCAGGCCCATGGAACGTATACCATTCGCTCGGCTCATTCAAAATGTGGAGGCTTTTAGCCACCACCCATTCGCTTAATGCCTCGCCTCGACTGTGGCTCTGGTATCCAGACTGGAGTAGAGCAATACCGCACCCACATAAGAGCATAAGAGCCCTGACAGTTGAGCTGGATGATCCACCCCATTAGTGTCTGGCGAGGGCGCGCTCAACAATGCCACAATAGACAGGGCATACAGCTGACATCATCAGATGCCCAGCTGACCTACCATTAAACTCACAGTTGCGCATTGACGCAACCGGCAGCTTTGTGGCCTTCTTGACCTCACCTCCGGCAGACATCTGCTTTAGCCCTACACTCAGTCACCCTGTGATCAAATACCATACAACGGAAGCAGCCAGCGACGGGGCTATCCGGTCGCACCCTGAAAGAGAACCACTTTATGTAGCACCTACTTGCCTCCAGGAGGGCGGACATTAACTTGTCCGTACCCTCAAGGACGACATTGGTGCTACCGTCAGCGGTCACCTTCCAGGGACGACTGACCATCCTCACGTCAGTACTCTGGGACGCCGGGCTGAAGTCCTGGAGGTTCAGCTGGAGTAGTTCCTCCATGATTTCCTCATGGGGGATCTCCTTATGGACCCCCTGGACCACCACCCGACGACCCAACTTCCGGTTGACAGACACGTCCAACCCCACCTCCCCAAATTTTGTGTTACTCACCACTCTGCCCCTCTTTAAAACAGAGGGAGTGCGAATAACTGCCCCACCACCCTTAATTGGTCTAACTTCGTGAACCCTCACTCCAAGTGAGGGACCCACCTCTTTGACCACCTTCTTTATAAATTCCTTAGAGGAAGTTGCAGTCCCCTTACTCCTTACCACAACCGACCGGATCTCCACAGGCTTCGGCGTCACCGGTGCGATTGCTTCCAGCACGGGTGCAATGTCGAAGAGTGTCTCCCGCAACGTCCTTTAAGGGCATCTACCTGGCCGCGAAGATGGACATTCTCGGTTATGACCGTCATCAAGAGCGCCTCATACTTTGAAGCAAGCTCCAGCAGCCCCTTCGTGGTCCCTACATCGAAATTTTTAGCATCGAAAACCAGCTCAATCAATGCTCCCCGCGAAACATCCCGTTTTATCTCGCCCCCTTTTCTGACGCTTTTTTTAACGCGCCCGACGGCCGTTTCTTTAGACGGTTGGACAACCGCTTTCTCAGCGGTGGCCACACTGGCACTCCCACCACAACTACCGCTCCCTCCCTCTTTCTCGCACACATTACACGGCGACTCTGCACGCGTAACCGCTTTCTCGGCGGTAGCCACACTGGTACTTCCACCACGACTACCGCTCTCTCCCTCTTCCAGGCACACATTACGCGGCGACCCCACACGCGCAACCGCTTTCTCGGTGGTGGCCACGTTGGCACTCCCACCACAACTTTCGCTCCCTCCCTCGCTTCCGCCCTCTTGACGCGGCGACCCCAAACGCACCCTGCTCCGCGGTGGAGACCCCCCCGTTGGGATGGTAAATGTCATTTGTGTTGTCGTCGATGTCATCTAACGGTAGGCCCAAGAAACGTGCTGTTTCGACGGGGTTGGACCAAAGGGAGAAGGGTGTTAGATGGGTGGGGTTTGTGGGGCATGCAAAGAGGTGGTCAGTATCATGCGGAGACTCGTTGCATTCAGGACATACGTCGGGTATATCAGGGTCTATTCTGGATAAGTAGGAGTTTAACCTGCTACAGTATCCAGAACGAAGTTGCGCAAGGGTCACACGCGTTTCTCGCGGCAGCTGGAGCTCTTCGCCTGCGATGGGTGGTTGTTTAACTCCAAGAACGCCATTCACGGGAAGGGAGTCGGTGAAGGTGTTAATGGCTCCGCTGTGAATGGCGGTCAGTACCTGTCTAAAGTTAGTTGCGTCCGAAGTCCGGTCGGCGTACTGTACGACGTCGTCGACGTAATCCAGGAATGACCTTTTGATGCTCCTAGGAGGCGGTTCCGCTCCAAGCAGATGACTGCAGGGGTGATTTCTGCGAAAGCATCTCAGCAGGAACTGCCTGGAGAGGAGTTCATTATGCTCCTTAACTGGGAGCATAAGCGTCTCACTGTGTAGGTGTTCAATGGGAGACATCAAAAGGCATCCTGTAGTGGTCCGGAGTGCAGTGTTCTGACAGGTCTGTAGTTTCCTCATCTGCGTACCACTGCATCCAGGCGACCATATGGGGGCTGCGTAATTGAGGACCGGCCGGCCGATTTCCTTGTATGTTGCCAGCAACGTTTCTTTGTCTTTTCCCCATGTGCTGCCGGCTAGCGACTTGAGGATTTTGTTGCGGCTCTTTACTTTGGCGATAATCGCGGTCGTATGAGGAGAGAAGGAGCATAGACTGTCGAAAGTTACACCTAAAATCTTAGGATTGTTGACAGTCGGAATTTTGACGCCGTCGACTGCAATGTTAAGCTCAAGTCTATACTCCTTCGTTCAGTTTGTGAATATGGTCGCTGTGGATTTGGTGGGGGAAAGTGTGAGATTTCGTGCAGTGAGGAAACGAGAAAGGTCGGAGAGGTAGCTGTTTACCTTCGAACACATGCCATCGATTCCATTGCCCGACGCCAATATCGTGCAGTCATCAGCGTACGAGGTTATGGAAACTCCTTCTGGTGGTTGTGGGAGTTTCGAGATGTAGAAGTTAAACAGTAGTGGGGAGAGGACACCACCCTGCGGAACCCCTGTTTAATTCTTCTCAGTTTAGATGTTTTACCTCGAAATAGTACGGATGACTGGCGACCGCTCAGATAGTTCATGGTCCACCTCTTTAGCCCTGGAGGGAGCGTAGTTGTTTCGATGTCCTGCAGTAGCGTTGTGTGATTGACCGTGTCAAACGCTTTTGACAGGTCCAACGCTACGAGGATCGTTCTTTCGCAGGGTGGTTTCTGGCAATTTGATATTTGCCGGGGCCAACGCGCAAAGGACCATAAATCTTTCGCAGAATTTTTCTTTCGAAAACTCGCAACGTCGGCTCATCAGATGTTGTCATCGTCCATGCCTCTGCTCTATATAGCAGGACAGGAATAATGAGTGACTTGTAGATTTGGTCTTTGTTTGTCGAAAGAGGACCTTACTTCTCAATTACCCACTCAGTCCAAAGTAGTCTGCGTTGGATTTCGAGGCTGACATTGTTGTTGCTGTTAATGCTGGTTCCAAGATAGACGAAATTATTTACAACTTCGAAGTTATGACTGTCTACAGAGACGTGGTTGCCTAGTCGCGACTGCAACGACTGTTTGTTTGATAATAGGAGACATTTCGTCTTGCCTTCCTTCACCATCAGACCCATTTGCTTCGCTGCTTTATCCATTCTGGAGAAAGCAGAATTAACGGCGGGGATGTTAAGGCCAAGAATCTCAATATCATCAGCATACGCCAGCAGCTGTACACTTTTATATAATACTGTAACTGCTTGATTAAGTTCATCAGCTCGAATTACTTTCTCCAGCAGTAGGTTGAAGAAGTCGTACGTTAGGGAATCGGCTTGTCTGAAACCTCGTTTAGTACCGAACGACACGGAGAGGTGCTTCCCGATCCTGACGGAGCTTTTGGTGTTACTCACTGTTAGTTTACAAAGCCGTATTAGTTTTGCGGGGATTCCAAATTCAGACATCGCGGCATAACGGCATCTCCTTTTCATGTTGTCTCTTTTAACGAGTCTTTTACAAGATTTGGCGCATGGTGAATATCTGGTCGGTTGTTGATTTCCCAGGTCTAGAGTCACACGGATAAGGTGCAATTATTTTGTTGATGGTGGGCTTTAATATGTCACACAACACGCTCGATAGAACCTTATATGCGATGTTTAGGGTACTTGTCCCATGGTAGTAGACCACACTTAAATTCCAATCGTGGGCTATGCTTTCGTCCGACCATATTTTACAAAGAAGCTGATGCATGCTCCTTATTAGTTCTTCGCCGCAGTGTTTGAATAGGTCTGCCGGCCATCCGTTGGCCGCTACCATTTTGTTCTTCTTCAGACGGATAATTGCTATTCGAACTTCTTCATGGTCGAGTAATGGAACGTCTACTCCATCGTCATCGATTGGGGAATCGGGTTTGCCTTCTCCTGGCGTTATGCTTTCACTGCCATTCAGCAGCCTGGAGAAGTGTTCCCTCGATAATTTTAGTATGCTCTGGGCATCGGTTACTGGATTACCTGTGCGGTTCCTACAAGAGTATGCTCCGTTCTTGAAACCTTCTGTTAGCCGCCGCATTGTTTCTTAGAATTTTCGAGCATTACCCCTGTCGACCAGCTTGTCAAGCTCACGCATTTCGGTCTCTCTCTGTCTGAAAATGCGTCTCGCTCCCCTCTTCAACTCTCGGTATCTATCCAATCCCGCACGTGTTGTGGTCTGTTTTCTCTCCGCTGCAACACGGCACTCCTCGTCGTACCAGCTGTTCTTTTGCATTCTCCGAAAACCAAAAATTTCGGTTGCAGCTGCACGTAAGGAGTTTTAAATGCCGTTCCGCAGTTCCCTTATACCGAGTTGTTGACGAGTACTCTCAGAGAGCAGGAGTGCAAGCCGAGTAGAAATCGTTTGGCTATCTGCGGCAGCTTCTTGACGTCGAAACTTCCTTGTGTTTGTTGACGTGCGCTTTTTGCTGCGCAGAGGCGGGTGCGAATCTTGGCTGCAACAAAATAGTGGTCCGAGTCGATGTTAGGACCTCAGAGCGTACCCACGTCTAATACCCTGGAGACGTGTCTTCCGTCTATCACAATATCTTCTTGTTGGTGGTTTTCCGACCCGGAGACAGCCAGGTAGCTTGATGTAGTTTCTTATGCTGGAATCTAGTACTACAGATAATCATATTGCGGGCCCCGGTGAAGTCGATCAGCCTCAACTCATTTGGGAATGTTAAATCTAGGAGTCTGAATTTACCGACCGTAGTGCCAAAGATACCTTGTTTGCTCACCCTGACTTTAAAGTCGCCAAGGACGATTTTGATATCGTGGCGGGGGAAGCTCTCATAGGTGTGTTCATACAAGGCATCTTTGGTCACATCGTCCTTCTCTTCCGTCGGGGCATGGGCGCTTATCAGCGATATGTTGAAGAACCTCTCTTTGATGCGGATTGTGGCTAAACCTTCATCGCCCGGAATGAATGATAGTGCTCGGCGACGGAGTCTCTCTCTCACCACGAATCCCACACCAAACTTGTTCTCATTTATATGGCCACTGTAGTAAATGCCACTAGAACCTATCCGGCTGAGTCCTTGTCTTATCTATTGCATCTCTTAGACGGCAGTGATGTCAGCCTTTATTTTCACGAGGAAATCAACCAGCTGGGCAGCGGCAATTTCCCAATTAAGGGACCGGACATTCCAGGTGCATACCCTCAAATCATAGTCTTTGTTTCGTTTGTAATGGTCGTCATTAAAAGGGGGGTCTCTCATCCGAGGCAGTTGATAATTTTTCATTGGGGGCGTGTTTTTAACACGTTCGCGTTCATTTAAATTTAGCGGGTTGCTGCCAGATCATTACTTAATTTTTCCATACAAAATTGAAGGGCGGGATCCTCCGCTTTATTTTTACAGGTTAATTTTTTATATAGTAGTTAATTTTTTATATAGTAGTCTTTTAATAGTCTGAACAAATTATGGAATTCCCGCCATTACCGGAATTCCCGCATTTAATTTTTCAAGAGCATTTTTATATGTGCGGAAGAAATTGCGGGAATATAGCGCGGGAATTCCCGCAATTGTTTTATTGAAGGAAACATGAATGACGGGAATTCCCGCAATTTACGCGAATGTGTTAAGTGGCGTGTCCCAAACCCAACGCACAACCCTGTGTAGGTCATGTTTCGCCTTCTCACTTTAGCTCGCCTTCAAACGGATGTTTTTAGGCTACTCAGAGGATACTTGGGCAAGACGGGAACTCGTGAGCTGCTTGAGCCATATGTAAAAGAATCGTTTATGACCACTCCAAAGTGAATGACGATCAAAGAACTTTCCTCACTTGCGTGAACATAGCTCTATCTTCCAGTTTAATTCAGCGATCTATTCTGTGAACTTGGCAAATTCAACATATTTCTAGTTTGTCAAAATTTTAAATTTTTCAAGCATTTCGTATTTTGCGTCTGAAATAAAAAGCTCTTTTCTTCATAAGTTGTTAAGATATCGAATGCTCTTGACAGTGCTCGTTATGAATTTAATATCTGATTGTGCATCTTGTTGTGAAAATGGAAGTTACTTTACTTTTGTTATTATTGTTAAACGAAGATGAAAATTGCGAGAATAGGGATCGCGAGCGGTATTTAAAAAGTTTACGCGACGATAGCAATCCATTTTCTTTGAGCGAGAATACCTTTGTGCAAAATTTTCGATTAACTTCGATTAATTGAAGAACTGGCTCCACATGATAATCAGAAAACGTCACTACCTTTAACTGTAAAGGTTCTAGCAGCTTTGAACTTCTTTGGGCACGGCTCATACCAGAAATGTGTAGATAATAACGTCAACTAGCCCAGAGATAAAGAGATCCCCAACTCTCCTGTCACTGGAAATGTGAGATCCGCTCACCTACCGAATTTTGTCAGTTGACTGAATTGGGTAGGTTTCTGACGTTTTGCAATTGGAATGACTGGAACGGCCAGATTGAAATTATACCAAAAATATATGTGAACGGAGGAATTTGTTGCCGTTCAAGATCGCTAATAAAAATTTTAAACAATGAAAATCAAAGAAATGCGAAATTTAAATATATTTCATAAAACGTTTTGCATAGTAGAAACAAGTGATTAAAAACATTTATTAATTGAGTACTAACAGGCTTAATTCACCTTATTAAGTATTGAAAGATCAAAAGTTAATTGTTTTAATATACCATAAAATCATAAAAAAGGATTTAAGTAGTTTCGCCATATCTTAAAAGTCCAATATACCATAATTTGCGATCGTAATAAATGTTGGGTGTTTTAATTTAAATGCCCAAAAATTCTTATTTTGTTCGATCTGGCTATAATGGAAAATGTTATAAAAAACGTTTATTTTGAGGCGCTCTCACACTTGAATAAGTTGGGCATCCCATTATCCCTGAACTTGCCCATGAGTTAGTCGTCCCTTTCGAGAAGTATGCGAGCTGTAGCAAAACTTATTGTGATGGTGAAGGAAGGAGAAATGAAGTTTCCCAGTTCAACAGATGAAGAAACTGTTATGAAAACGTGGCAAGCATTATTGTAATACAAATAATAATATACTAATTTAAGCTAATTTATTTGAAATATATTCTAGATTTTTCGGAATTCGGAATAAAAAGCACCATAGGAGCAATTGACTGCACGCATATTGCAATCATTGCTCCAACATCAAATAATGTCGAACGTCCTCTTAATTTATATTTAAATAGAAAAGGATTCTACAATACCAATGCGGAAGTAGTAAGTTTTGTTGTTGCATGCAACAATGCAATGCAATTTTTGAATGTATCATTTCTTAGGTTTGCGATAACCGTTTATGTTTCACATTTTTAAATACCAAATTTCTGGGTGCAACCATGACTCTGGAATTTGGGCAATTTTCGACCTACGAGAACATCTCTTTCGTCAGCATATTAATACGTCTGAGCAATAACGGAGAGAATCTTTGCTTCTTGGCGAGCAAGGTTATCCTCTAGAACCGTGGCTTTTAACACCAGTAGGAGCACCTAATACCCATAAAGTGAAAAAATACAACAAATTACATGGTTCTGCAAGAAACTTTATAGAGAGGGCATTTGGTGTTTTAAAATCTCGCTTCAGATGTTTTTTGAAGCACCGAGTTCTACATTATTCACACGAAACTTCCGCTTTGTTTAATTAAAAGTTTAAGAACAAGATCAAGATATATATCAGCTCTTTAGTTATATATGTATATACAGAAGCCAATCCAAATATGTATATAAATATTCTCACAATTCGACTTTCGAAATACACTACTTACTTGCATTATTTGTTTATTTTTAATACTTTTTATTAAAAGAAAACAAATTGAAATTTGTATTCCATTTTTTTTTACTCAAAAACAAAAAAACCAAACTTATTAAATTCAATAAATATTAATTTAAAAGTATTACACATAAGTTATTATTACTTTAATCAAACTTTAGAAATTATTTTAGATTAACTATTTTAGATTAATTCCGTTATGGAATTAGTTAAGATTTGAATGGCCTGCACCATTTCACGATGTTCCCGTCGCCTCTCCTCTTCAGCAGTATTCCTCTTGGGTATATCAGATATCAAAGTGCTGATGAGTTTTTTGAGTACACTTAGTGATAACAGCGAAATTGAAGCACCCTTAAAAGAAAAAACGTAATAACAAATTGCAAAAAAAATGTGTATATTTTGTAATTATATCATAATGAAAACTCAGCTGGTTTTCCAAGCTAAGTAATTGGTATGTAGATGGTGTAGATGGACTTGCTGTTTGTTCGGGATTTGGGGTTGTTTCCACGGGACTGCATAATTGCAGGGGACTATCCGTGGATGATGAAATTGTTAATTTTGCGCATTCAACGGTCAAAGGCTCTATTGGCGTTCAACCACGGCTTTGGACATCATTTATCCAACCACAGCAGCCGAACCAAATGTAGATAAAGCCTTTTATTCAAATTCGGTCATCGGATTGGAGCTTGGACCTCCATCTCTGAGCCTTTGACTCATTTTTAACCGCCTTGCACGAATGCGCAGTTGGCTTTTCCAAACGCCTACCGTCTGCAAATTTACACGAAATAATAAATAAACGAATATATGTATCAACATATACTAAAATGTTACCCCTTTCCATTTGGCAGCAGTTCGTATTGGTCCTCTACAAGAATTTAGTTCATCTGCCGGGTAAATTTTAGAATAGCGTCCCCCGATTTCGGGGTTAAAATGGGTATGTTCGGATAGAGGCGGTCCTCCAAATTAAGAAAATATATATATATAGTTGCTGCCGATTTATGGTTTTTGAGATATTTTCATTTAAAGTTCAAAAATTCGGCTATTTAAAATGCGTGTTTCTCCCATTTAAAATGAATTTTATAGTTATATTTTTAACTTTTATATCCACTAAGACTTCACTAATTCGTTTCTAATCATTTGTTTTATATTAAGTGGTGCAAAAATAACTTTTATTTAACATTTAACTTTTGTTCAATTATTTTTATTCATACAATAACAAAATGGTTGTATTCTACCTAATAATCAGTGTTACCTTACGTTCATATTTTACAGAAGAACCAAAAGAAATAAAGTAAACACATAATACCCCAATGACAGGAAATATATAACACATTAGTTTTCCGCATAAAATTCCTTTCTGC
Source organism: Bactrocera tryoni (assembly GCF_016617805.1). Classification (NCBI taxonomy): domain Eukaryota; kingdom Metazoa; phylum Arthropoda; class Insecta; order Diptera; family Tephritidae; genus Bactrocera; species Bactrocera tryoni. Next base: position 4,170,978 of record NW_024396366.1, read on the forward strand.
ATTGGCGGCCTTTGGCCGCGCTTCAAAAAATAACCCTCGGTCGGACCAACACCTGGGCGTGCCCAGTTCTTTTGCGTTAAACTCTTTTTTGCGTTGCCGGCCTTCGGCCGCGCTTCAAAAAAATAACCCTCAGTCGGACCAACACCTGGGCGTGCTCAGTTTTTTTGCGTTGAACTCCTTTTTGCGTTGGCAACTTTCGGCCGCGCTTCAAAAAGTATTAATTGGTCCTTGGTCGGACCAACACCTGGGCGTGCTCAGTTTTTTTGCGTTGAACTCCTTTTTGCCCGACCCAACACCGGGATTTATCAAGATAATGAGAATTCTGAATGATTTTGCATAACTCACCATACGATAATGAATTAAATTATGTCGTCATAATCTTTCGTTTTTCTTATTTTTATTCCATTACAAAATATGGTAACACTAATTTTTTTCTTGTTTACAACCATTTTCTTATTTTGTGAATAAATGAATTTTAACTAAAGTTTGATATGGAATAAAAGTGCACTATTTAATATAAAATAAATGATTATAAACGAATTAGTGAAGTGTTAGTGGATATAAAAGTAAAAAAAATATAAGTGTAAAATGCATTATAAATCGGAGAAACACGCATTTTAAATAATTGATTTTTTGAACTTTAAATTCAAATATCTCAAAAATCATAAGTCAGCGGCAACTATATGTATATATATTCTTGATCTGGAGGACCGCCTCTATCCGAACATACCCATTTTAACCTCGAAATCGGAGGATGCTATTCTAAATCGCAGCCCATCTGCCAGCTGTTGCCATAATTCCTTCATCTGTTGAGGCGTTTTTGGGCAATTTTTCCCCGTGTGGGGAAAAGCTTTGCGAACTGAAGCTTTTACTTTTATCAAGATTACCACAGAATTCCAAAATAGGGTTATTCTCTTGCTCTTGCTAAACCCTTGCACGGTACACGAATTGCAGAATTTTCCAATTGATGCAACGGCACAACAGCAAACACACGCAGAAAATTATTTGCAATGGCTGTAAAATATGTCAGACCGAAACCCATGTTTATTTTCGTGACACGTAAATATATAATTGCAAATGAGCTGTCATTTTACATAAAGACATATTACGCCGTTAAATTGTTGAGGAAGGTAAGTTTTAAATAGATTTTATAATTTCTACATAAATTATAAAGATTTGCTACAGTTTTTTTTTGTAAGAATGAATGCAGAATGTGCGCCAATTCATCGTGCAATCTTGCAAGAGAAAGAGAATCCCCCTAATATTTCTTACTTGATAAATATCTGAATTAATTTTCAATATTTTATTAATTTGTCAAGTTCACAGAATAGAGGTGTTAGTATACACATATAATGTAGAGCGTTCGTGTGCGCACGTCCTTACACGACGAGTTTCCAAGAAGAAAAGAAACGATCTTCGAATTTTATTTCACATAAAAGGAAAAGAAAATCATACATAACAAAATTTCAAAGTAGCAGGTAGAATTACCATGCTTAATACGATTATAATTAACTCCGAGAAATGAGTGGCGGTGCTGCCATAGTACTCCCCTCTTAGTTGGGTTCTGCGGCGGTGAAGTATTTTTGATAGCGACGAAGAACCTTGTAAGGAGCTGATAATGATGGTCGTACCGACAAACCGACCGGATTAAAATCCGCGAAGAGTTTTTAAATCTGTGTGCACAAAAGACTTCTGAGTGGTATGCTAAGACGTGTTGACCCGACGTAGGTTGCGCATTATTTGTCGCATCTGAGCAACAACTTCAGTCTCATTAACTGGTACAGGACAGTCGATGAAGAATTCGGGTGGTAAGTGTAGCGTCGTCTCAAAAACTAACTCGGCCGGTGATGCTCCAATATCCGGTTTGAAGGAGCACCGAAGTCTCAAACGGATTATCGGTAGAAAACTTTTCCAATGTCCCTTGTCGTGACAAAGTATAGCTGACTTGAGGGTTCGGTGCCAACGTTCGACGATCCCGTTGGTTTGTGGATAGTAAGGCGTAGTTCGTAGGTGTTTGACACCGATACACCGATTGAGTAAATGTTGAAAAAGTGTACACTCAAATTGGCGTCCTAGGTCTGACGTTATGTCGGTGGGGATTCCAAACCTCGATATCCAACCGTTGATTAATGCTTTAGCTACTGTTGGTGCGATGCTGTCTGGAATCGGGAAAGCATCTGGCCACCGGGTGAAACGGTCGATTACTGTTAAACAGTAGCGATTACCCTCGGACAGCGGGAACGGTCCTACCATGTCAATGTATAAATGGGCGAAACGTTCGCTAACGCACGTTCGGCGTTGCAGAGGTGTGACGTTGTGTCTGTTGACCTTATTACGTTGACATTGTAGGCAATGTTTTGCAAAATTCTGACTGTCGCAATGGATTCCGGACCTGGTCAAACGTACCGGGGTGCGAAATGTTGTGGATTGCCCGAAGTAGTGCTTGGCGGAATCGTTTGGTGATTAACGGTAGGATGCGATCGATCGAAGTATCACAGTACACCTTTTTAAGGAAGAGCACACGAAATTAGTTTTAAGGAATGCTTCACTTGCCCATTGAGATAGGATTGGAGCTCTTCGTGTGTCGGCTGATCGGTAGCTAAGTCGTCGTAGTTGATTGATTGAAGAGTTGTTTCCGAGGTTATTGCTTCGATGCGAGACATCATATCGGCAACATTATTTTGTTCACCAGACACGTGACGGATGTCTGCGGTGATTTTGGCGATAAAGTCTAGTTGTCGCGCTTGACTGTCCGATGCTTTTTCTAGTCTTTGATGAAATGTGAGAGGTTTCTGGTCGGTGTAGACATGGCATTCTCGTCCTTCAAGCATCAAACGAAAATGCCGGATAGCGAGATACATACATAGCTGTGAGCTCCCTGTCGTAAGTACTATATCGCTGTTCTACTTTTGTAAATTTTTGCTGGAAGAAACCCAGTGGTTGGAGCGTGTTGTTAACTACTTGGTGTAGCGCTGCACCGGCTGCATAGTCGGATGAGTCCATCCACAATGAAAGCTGCGCGTCGGGAGTGGGATGTGCTAACAGCGTACATTTAGCTAAGTCTTGCTTACAGGCTTTGTAATGTTTTATATTTTCTTTGGTCCATACGAGAGTGAGTGAGGTGAGTGATCATTGCGCATGTTACCCGGAGTCATGTTGAATAATGGTGCTTGATGTTGAAGAGGATTTTTCAAAAAAGTCTATAAAAATTTACCATGGCGAGGAAACGTTTTTGGAAGTTTAAGATCTATGATAGTCTTGACACGATTTGGTAATGGTTGTATGCCGTCTTTGGTGATAAGATGCCCAAGGAATTCGAGTTTCGGTACTCCGAGTATCGACTTTGCGATGTTTATTGTCAAATTATGATCTCGCAATCGTTGAAATACGTTTTGAAGGCCTTTACGGTGCTCCTCCGTCGAGGTAGAAGCTATGCAGATGTCATCCAGGTAGACGAAAGTATTATCTACGCCGCGAAGGACTTCATTGATGAGCCGTAGAAATTTGTGCAGCGTTGTATAACCCAAAGGTCATGTGAGTGAACTCGTACAGTCCGAAAGGAGTTGTAATGGCCGTTTTGCATACATCTTCTTAATGTATACGGATTTGATGAAAAACTTTCTGTAGGTCGATTTTTGAAAAAATGGTTTTGCTTGATAATATGTGCGTGAAGTCGAGGAGAAACGGAATTGGGTACCTGTCCGGTACAGTGACAGCATTCAAGGCACAGTAGTCACCACACGGTCTCCAAGAACCATCTGCTTTGCGCACCATATGCAAGGGGCTCGCCTAGTTGCTACTAGATGGCCGACATATGCCAAGTTTCATTAAGAGCTCGAATCCAGTACGTGCTGCAGCAAGCTTGCAGGTGATAACCACCTTGGTTTGCTAAATACCGGTTGTCCGGACGTAATGATCCTGTGGATTTTGTTGAAACTTCTAGAGGAGTTTGATGAGTTATTACCGGAAATTTTAACAAAATATCCGAAAATGGCGTATTTACGTTGATGGTTGAAATATTCGGTGTATTAATTGACTTTATCGAGCACATTGTTTTTAACGCGGTGCGACGGTGAAGTAGTCGATGTCGATTGAAATCTGGTAGTATATTGAAAAATGATAAGTATGCGCCTATAATCGCCTGAAAAACGTCGGCAAATACGAACTTCCATACGAACTCTCTTTGTAAGTTGAGATTTAATTTAAGTAGGACTTAACCAAACACTTGAATTGGTTAAACGTTAGCAGCAAACAATTTGGTATGCGATTTAGATGCTTTAGCCAAACTTGAACACTTCGGTATGGACGCCACCTCTGCGCCGGAGTCGATAAGAAAACTCATTTTTCAGAACGTTTGCCTAATTGTGAAAAACAGTTGGCTGAGCAGGCCTAATTTGAGTCGGTTGGTAGCTGAGGATGAGCCATTTTGCACGGCTGTCTGCATTTACGGGCGTTACGACTAAGCTCATTTCGTTGGAGCTGTTGTGTGAGTTACGGGTACCTTCCGGGGTCGTAGATCTAGATCTAGGCCGAAATCGATGTCCGTGGTCGCTTAGTAATTGGTCGAGTCGTTGTTTGAGCGCTGCTATTTCGGCTCTCAGATCTTGGTCGGTAGATTGTTGAACGGTGCACAATTCGCTGCAGTCTCCTTGATGCAATTTAATGGATTGCCGTATGATGTAGATGTAGGTAACCGAATGATCCATAAGTCGTGGAGAATGCTCTCGCTTAACGTGTTTCCCGCGGCGCGTTTCATTTCGTTGTAAAGGTCGCTTGGGCGCCCAGAGGCATCTCGCAAAGTACACGCTGCAAGCGTCGCTGCTGGCTTTCCGTAAAATTTTCCAAAAGTTTCGTCCGAATGTAGCCGTATTTAACGTGCGCGGGGCAGCATTGACTATGCTGCGCAGTTCCATTAACTTTGAAGGTGGAACGCTTGCCAAAACGATATTAAACTTTGTTATGCCAGCCACGATACCCGCTTCATCGAACCAAAAGTTTAAAGAATAAAAATATGCCTCAACATTATCCTGTCCCATCTGGGGCAACGGTAGTCGTGGTACATTTTCTAAGATGTTCCCTCCCTCTGAAATCAATTGAGTTTCGTCGAGACTCATGATAAAAAATTAAGAAAATTAGTAATTAAAAAGTAAAAATGTGCGGGGTCTCCAATGTAGAGCGTTCGTGTGGGCACGTCCTTATACGACGAGTTTTCAAGAAGAAAGAGAACGATCTTCGAATTTTATTTGACATAAAAGGAAAAGAAAATCATACATAGCAAAATGTCAAAGAAGCAGGTAGAGTTACCATGCTTAATACGATTATAATTAACTTATGAGTGGCGGTGCTGCCACATATATATATATATATATAAAAGCTGCCGGATTGTGTAGCAGAGACAGTTCTGATAGAATGCTACTGTAATAAGGTTATACTAGATATTAATAAGAAGTTGTTAATTCCGATAATGATTAGTAAAACGTTAAGTTGTTGGAATTAGGAATAAAGATATGTGTATAGTCGTTAAATTAGGACCTTTATTTATTTGTGGAAAATTTTACAAAATTATTGGTGCTTAATTTGGATACTGGAGTATGAAAGAATCCGATAAAATTTAAAATTGTGTGGTTAACAATGTAGGCGTCAAAATTAAGTAAACAGCAATTCTACAATAAAAAGTTTTATTATTGAATTTAACGCTTACATTATAAGAGTTTAACTTAGTATAAATAATACACAAAAACTAAACACAGCCAAAAATAATTCACTTAAACTAAAAATACTCCCTTTTTCGCGTAAAATGAAGTAAAAGTATATATGTATATATGTATATCAATGAAGGATTGGATATGGAAAAAAAGAAGAGATATGAATATATCAATATAGACATATGGATCTAGTGTGTGGTAGTAGGCTAAATCTTTGCAAAACTTTACTTTCCTTTTAGCACAACAAATTGTAAAATATGCTTTGATGATAGTAAATTTTTTCACCCCAATTTAACACAGTGAAAAGTATTACAGTTTGTCACAGAGCCATATATTAAATAAATAAAGACGGGGTCAGAATGGATACGTTGATTCTGTAACGGAAAAGCATACAACTGACACCTGAGCTGAATGTGCAACTGGAAGGCCAACTGTAACATTTTTGCACACGGCAAAGAAAGCATAATAAATTAATTGAGTCAGTGCAAATGCACCCTCGTTTGTATAACAAAAGTGAAACACCAAAATCGATTGGTCAAGGAAAAATCTTGGAATTGTATGGCGAAATAATTGACGATATTAAAGAACAGGTGATAACTTGCGCGAAGCATCCACTGTGGCATACCTCTACATTACGTACACCACTTCATTCGCATAATTATCCATCATTGACGTATAAGTACTGCTTCTGACGCCACCTTAATTATTAGATCAATGCCTGAAACACATATGCAGTTATTTTTGACAAGAAACTGATTAGTGTAAATAAATGAATTGAAATTAAATAAAGATGAAAATGCTAGCTTTTCTTTTTTTTCAAAAAATTTCTTTCACTTCCAGCAGCCCAAAAAATATATTGATCTTCTGAGCTTGTTAAATTAAGATAGAAGAACAGGGGTATAGACGATTACAGGACAGATCGCTGGATGGATTTTTCAACAATTTGTATGTACGTATAAAAAAGTATCAGGTTAGTTCTAAAAGTCCACGCGAAAAGATGTGGATCAATTTAATCTAATTTTTAATTTAATTAAAAAGCGTATAACAAAATATTTCCATATAAGTCAGTTCCAATGTTAGTACTATTTTTATTGTAAATTTCATAATTGTATAATAAATAAATCATCAACTCTAACAATAGATATTTGGCCCATGGAGTTTTCCGCCAAATGTTTGGCTTGATCTTTCAGAGTAGGACTGTCGACAATTGGCAAGATTATGTTGGAAACATGTCCAGCGATTTGAGATGAACTTTTCAGTATGTGCTTGGCACAAATCAAATGATCCGTTCAACCTCAAGGCAGGAATGCTTAATGTTGTAGGAGCTGTTGACGGCAAACACATACAAATTAAATGTCCGTCTGTGATAGAAAATGCACATTCACCCAACCAAATGATTATTTCTACCTCAAGACAGGAATGCCTAATGTTGTAGGAGCTGTCGACGGCAAACACATAATAATCAATCTATATTTCTGTATTGTATTATTAGCCGTTTGTGATAGCAAATACACATTCACCTTGGTGTAGACAGAGAGCTTAAAGCATAGAGAAGGTGTAAATTGAATTCTGTATGATGGTTCGATAGGGCGGCTAACAGAGCTGATAGAATTGTAGTGAGGAATTCACCATTATCGCTGCTATTTAGCAGAAATGAGCACGTTCAATGGCAGAAATATATGTAAAACGACTGAATTCATTCGAGAATGAATAAAGAGAAATGCTTCGAAGAAAAATATACAAAGTCACACAGATAATGTAAAAAACATTCTCTGAGTCACATATGCGTGATTATTTTGTATCAAATGAACCATTTTTTCCCGAAAAGTGGTAAAAATTTTAATTTTTTTTTACAAAATTGGGAAAAATTAAATAAAAATAATTTTAATTTTAATTTTTAAATAAATTAATATTTCATATAAATTATATTTATTTCGACTAGTGAAGATGTGCCAAATGAACTTCATTTCTTCAAAGAAAATTGATGACCTTCACATATGCATATTCACATTATTTCGTTATCATTTCCATATTTGTACCAATTGAATTTCTATGGTATATATGTACATATGTATATTATTTCTTTGGCATATTTGTCTGTATGTTTACGAAAGCAAATGCGAGCCACATACATACATATCTACAATCATTCAAAATAACAAGTGTCGCACGCATCTTACCGCATCTCCGTTGTCACGGTCAATCAATGGCCGAAACTGACGTTTTGTCAAAGAGTCAATCTGTCGAAGCACTGACGCGACGACAAAGCGTCACAACATCAACATAGAAAATCCAAGCTGTGCCGAAAAAAATAAACGAATGACCGCCGATTGTCACCGCTTCTCTTGCCGCTGTAACAGCTTCGCCTACAAACTAGCGTAAATATGTATGTTTTTATATAACCTTGCATACATATCAACGCAGATTTTTGCTAGCCACGGAAAAATATTTTAGAATAGACAAATATTATAAATCGACAACAGCTATGTTGCCACTTTTCTCAGTTCTTTTTTTTTCTTCTTTCTTAGAACAAACACCAGGAAGTTGTTCAATTTATGATTTTTGGCTTTTGCCATCGTCGCGAAAAGACGCTTGTTGGCAAAGGCATGCTCGGGGACATGTTACAGCGTCTGTTTTTATAAATGAAGCGAGGTAGCTTGTGTTATATGCGCCTGCGTTTATGAATGAAATCGTTTTTGTTGTAAAATTTACTACATTTGGGCTTCGCCATTTCGGCTTATGCTATTTGAGACAATTGTTGTTTTTGTAGAACAATATTTCAATTTTTTCTTGGTGACATATTCACATGTGTACGCATATGTATGTTTGTAGGCTTGCGCATTATTTGTTCGGCAACATATACAAATATATGTACATATAAGTATATATGAATGTATGAACATGCAGTTAAATGCGCGAGTTAATTTTGATATTAAGTAAAATCCGAAATGTGTACTCTTTATTTATACTCTTAAGACTAACTTATTACATGCTTCTTACTTCTATTTATACTAACTAGTATGTTTACTTATTACTAGCTGATAGTTTGTTAAGATACCGATTATATTATTTGTTTAGGTTTGTTTACATATACTATATATTGTTTGCTAGATACATTTGGCGTTGGGTCTGGCAGTGAACGAGGGCAAGACGAAATATCTCCTGTCATCAAACAAACAGTCGTCGCACTCGCGACTTGGCACTCACGTCACTGTTGACAGTCATAACTTTGAAGTCGTAGATAATTTCGTCTATCTTGGAACCAGCGTAAACACCACCAACAATGTCAGCCTAAAAATCCAACGCAGGATAACTCTTGCCAACAGGGGCTACTTCGGACTGAGTAGGCAATTGAGAAGCAAAGTCCTCTCTCGACAAACAAAAACCAAACTCTATAAGTAATTCCCGTCCTGCTGTATGGTGCAGAGTCTTGGACGATGTCAACAACGGATGAGTCGACGTTGCGAGTTTTCGAGAGAAAAGTTCTGCGAAAAATGTATGGTCCTTTGCGCGTTAGCCACGGCGAATACCGCATTCGATGGAACGATGAGCTGTACGAGATATACGACGACATCGACATAGTTCAGCGAATTAAAAGACAGCGGCTACGCTGGCTAGGTCATGTTGTCCGGATGGACGAAAACACTCCAGCTCTGAAAGTATTCGACGCAGTACCCGCCGGGGGAAGCAGAGGAAGAGGAAGACCTCCACTCCGTTGGAAGGACCAAGTGGAGAAGGACCTGGCTTCGCTTGGAATATCCAATTGGCGCCCCGTAGCGCAAAGAAGAAACGACTGGCGCGCTGTTGTTAACTCGGCTATAATCGCTTAAGCGGTTTCTACGCCAATTAAGAAGAAGAAGATACATTTGCTTTGTTTTAAGATAAGGTTGTTGCGGTATTCAAACTCAAGGTTGTTTTGATGCATTCCGTTTACTGAAACAAAAAGTTGTTTTAATGTTTGTTACTATTATAAGGAAAACGTTCCTTAACTCGGCCACATGTAATATATTGATAAGTGATAAAATCATGATTTGAATTTCTGAATGTGCACATGCGGATACATACATTTATATGAGCAGATAATAAGTTTATGATATGAGCATGTGCAGAGCCATAAGATTACTATGATAGAAGATGTATACGTACATACATACATAGGTACATATGTATGTATATATCGTTGTGATAATAATACAAAAATATTTATTAGTATAGTATATTACGTAAAAATCAAATAAAATTATTAAATATGCAGGTCCAAATTGACTATAAATATTACTATGCATGCATTTATACAAAATTATACTCACATCATAATTATTTTTACATGTCAATATTGAATGCTGAGGGCAAAACGCAAAAGCAACATATGTATGTATATGCATACATTGCACATACAAGCGAAAGCAAAAATTAAAGCATGAAAATATCACAATGCTGTTGTTGGGAGTATCATAAGGAACATGCATACATATGTATGTATATTTATGTCTCTTCATATTCTTGAGCAGGAATAAAGGGATGTTAAACTTATTCCAGTGTGAGAGCGCCTCAAAATCAGCGTTTTTTATAACATTTTCCATTCTTGCCAGATTGAACAAAATAACAATTTTTGGGTATTTATCAACCCAATACCCAACATTTAGTACGAATAAAAATTACTAAATAGTGGTTATTTATTATATGAAGAAACTAATTAAATCTTTTTAAAGAATATTATAACAACTGACTTTTGTCCTTTCAGTACCCAATAATAGGATTTAAGCTTGTTAGCTCTCAATCATTAAATGTTTTTAATCATTTTCCATCGAAAATAAAACTATGATGCTTCAAATTACAAAACGTTTCATCAAATATCTTTAAATTTCACAAATTTATTTAATTTTCATTGTTTAACATTTTTTATAAGTGGTCTTGAACGATGCAACAAATCCCTCCGTTTACACATTTTTTTGGTAAGATTTCAATCTGGCCATCGCTCGTTTCCAATTGATAAACGTCAAAACCTACTGAACTCGATTAGCTGTCAAAGTTCAGTAGGTTTTGACGTTTAGCAATTGCTCTCTCACTTCCAGTGAGAGAGGAGTTAAACATCTCTTTATCTCTGTTCTTGAGTATGCGAGAGAGCTGTAAAAATGGAATATCAAAGAACTTGTTTTCCTTCAATATTATCATCATCATATGCCGTACATATATATATTATTTCTCTTCATATTCACTGGTTGAGTATGTGAGAGAACTGTAAACAATAAAATAGTCATTATGGTTCGGCTACCACTGCATGTAAGTATTTTATTACTAACTTCGGCACAATTCCGATTTCTTTGGCGCCGCGATTTGAAGGTACCGTTGGAAAGAAGAAGTCCTCCTGATTAAAAAATATACAGAGTTATAGGTACCGCAAACGCTTAGTTTACGAGATATTCGACCTTAAAGTTCAAAAATTCCCAAAATTCGATCATTTAATCAATGAATTAAATTAATCTATAAACTTTTAAATAAATCCACATTTTACACTTTTATCAGTTTTTTTACTGAAGAAATCTTTATTTTAAAAATTACATTTTACACTCGTAGTGAAGATCTTGTGTGTGCTAAAAATTACGACGAAATGGAGCGCTGCCATGTGATAATAAGGAAATTCACTGAAATTCCTTTTTTCCCAAAAATTCCTCTATCCATTCATATGGATATGTTCTTTATTTAAGTTAATAAACAAATAAGTAATATTATACACTCAGTCCTTTTTTTACGCGATTATTGGTTCTGCCACTAATCGCGTAAAAATGGTTATTTTTCCAATATTAACTGACGAATTGGTTCCGAATATAAAAAATATCGCGTATAACAAAATATACGCGCAAAAAAATATTCAAAAACAATACAATAAGTTTCAATTTTCAGACTTATGATTTATTCATTCATAAGAAAATAAAAAATACAAAACAAAAACCATATATAAAAGAGAAGAAAATAGAAAATAGGTAGATTTATTGAAAAAACCGTTCAATGCTGTTTAATCACTGTCATTATCCGCAGTGGAAATTATTCTTAGCCGCTTATTTTGATCGCCAGCACTGATATCACTAGAATTTGTATCAGGATCAATAGTAAGAACTATGGATTGATGTTCTGATTGACTTAGCATCTCCGACTGAGTTTGCACCATAAATTCAGTTAATTTTGTTTGAATGCTTCTTTTTGGACCCAATAAATTCCGATGTAGTTCTTTATATCTATCTTAACATGCGAACCACACGCCACGCCCTGCTAAAACGGTATTTCTTGAAGAGACGACATGCAAACAACCAATCACAACACAATCAACGGCTGATGCAATAATGAGGAACTTAGTCTTTTAACGAAATTCCCGAAACTGTATTCCCAAAAATTATTACGCCTAAAAATATGTATGTAAACAATCAAAAAACGACAAAATGCAATCGCGTTAAAGTGAGAAATTCGCGTAAAAAAGGAATTTACGGTGCAAAAATAACCGCGTTAAAGTGAAATAGCGTAAAAAAAGGACAGAGTGTATAATAATATTATATATATTGTCACCTACAATATATATATATATATATACAAAACAACGTATTATCAAAAATAAATGGAAAGCGCTGACAGATATAATAACCAAAATTTAACCATTTTATAACGAAAACTCAAATTTTGTTTCAATATCCTTGCAAGATAACCAAAAAATATAACCACTTTATAACGAAACTCAATATATTTTTTTTATTTTAACGCAGAAAGGAGTACTACGCGAAAGTACTTCAGTTACATAAATCACATATTGCATATGTATATGGTTAAAAATCCTACATATTTGCTGTTTAAGATGTGGTAAGGCTCGCTTTCCTCATAATTGTAAACAATCTAACCTTTTCAACGATGAGTGTGCTAAATGAGTTTTAAATTAATAAATTTAGGTAAAATATAACAAAATAAAAGTGAAATGTGAACTTATTTCACTGTTTGGAGTGTGTATTTAAATATACAGAGTGAAAAACGTGAACACATTTAGTGAAACATAGAGAAATACCATGTGTTATTAGTGCAAATTTTTGAACTTTTAACAATGAATATTCTAAAAAATAAAAGTTATTTTTATATTATTTTTGAATATTTCTTCTCTGGAGAAGCTTCCCTATCCGCACATACCCAATTTATACGGAAATTCGGTTTTTTTTACCCCTCCGCCAAAGTAATCGGAATCGTGCCCTAACTTCCATGGTTTGCTAATACTTAAATATGTTTGAAATATTTTTTTACTAAATTGCAATTGGCGCAACATAATAATAAACCAAATATTTCATATTTGCTGGCAGGGTTGTTTGGGAAAAATATATTTGACATAATCCATATCTAAGCGTTAAAAATGTCCAATCCCCATTGACAATATTGCTAATAATACAGATTTTTAACAACTATATTGGTTGTCGAAATGCGCCGTGAAAGGCGCGTGTGGACATATGGTTATAATCATTGCAACACTGTTTGCCGACATGATAATGCCGACGTCAAAATAAAAACGAAGATTTGCGGCATTAATACAAATCATTTGCAATCGAACTGGTTGGAGTGTGTTAAAGTGAGTTGGTATTTCTTTTTTTTTTCGTTGGGAGATAAGAACTTAAAAAATTTTATAAAAAAAAAGAAAGAAACGAAACATAGAATACAATTTTGAGATTTAATAAACTGTATTTGAAGGTTTGTAAGTTTATTAGCTTGGATTAACTCTTATAAACTTCAATTTATTAGAGGTTATTAAACAAAGTTAATAGTTTCATTGCTATCTAAGAATTAGTACAAATATGTGTATTTTTTTTTTTTTTTATTTTGGTGTTTGGAGAAATTCAAATTTTCCGAACTAAAAATACACGTCCAATAATACAAGTAAGTGAAGGGGTCGCGGTGTTAAGAAATACTACGCTGACTCATCAGATGAGTTGATTTCCGTTCACTCATTTCAATTCGTAGAATGAATTGAGTGGAGTGAAACGATAACGACGGCACTTCGGTCTTTGGTTGTCGGTAGTCCATAGCGATGGCGACAGTAAAAATCTCTAAAATTTTCATTGTCTTTTGTTAGTGTTAGCGCGTCGGAAGGTTAGATTTATTTAAGAGTCTCAAGGCTGGAATTCAGGAAAAACGACGGGTTATAATCGGCAGGTTTTCATGTATAGTTCTATGTTTTCATCTTCCTCATATTTGAATTTTGAGTTCATTCTGTTATTTTAGGTTTATTTTAATATTGTATATAAAATGAGATTTTGGGTAAAAAAATGTGAAAATTATTTAGAATTTTAAAATAATGATTTTGTGTACATATTTCATACGTAGCGCATCATTATTATCCTCACATCTATAAGAAATACTTTATACATTTATGGATATTAGTATACATATATGTATATATGTGACATAAAGATTGATCTCAATTTTTTTTTTTGATTTTAGATTAAAAATAATTTAAAACTACTCGTATCGCTACTAAAAGGTAAGAATATTTGGAAAGCAGTTGTTTTCGTTAAATTGCAATTTTTCTAAATTGATACAAGGTCACACATTCTACAAGGAATAACTTGACACAGAAAACCTTTCAATATCAGAAAAAGCCACTACAGTCAACAAAAAATATACTAAAATGAGCTGGCAAGATTATGTGGATAACCAACTTTTGGCCTCGCACTGTGTAACAAAAGCTTGCATTGCTGGACATGATGGCAATATTTGGGCTCAATCTAAGGGATTCGAGGTGAGTTTAGTGTAAATTATAATAACCGAATTGCTTAATCCAAAAAAAAAACATATATTTTACAAATTCAGAAAAATTATACTTTACATATGCAGGGATGGGAGGGTGTGACCCAAGATAAAATATAACAAACGTCTGTATAGAAGACAGGGTGTTAAAATGTAGATACCAAAATCAATTTACCGAGATACATACAGAAACATAAGAACGTATTTGAGTAACAGTTAGTCACATAAACACCCTTGTTCAGTTTATTTTAGCTCCTTATACATAAATTTCTCTGTATACAAGCACACACATATATGTATATATAGTATACATATATATATTATCCATATTCGTCTCCTAACTCATTTACATTGCAACATTTTTACATTCCATACTCTTACAAAAAATTATATATATAGGATTTTTACTCATATCACTTAGATATTTTATTTTAAATCATTTTAATTTTAGGTTAAGAATGTTTTTAAATATGTACGCAAAAATTGTGGTGGAACATCTTAGCTTTGTGAATTTCGCGAATACCAATGTCTGATATTCGTTTTTTTTTTGTTCTGTATATGGGTAGTTGTTCGTTTGCCATGTCGAATTTTTTTTAAGTTAATTCGTAAGATATTTGAGTATTTTGTTATCGCACTTTTGCCGGCTTTAATTGTGTATGTATGCAGATAATCAAAAAGTTTGAGTTGTTCGTCGCATAGTGTTTTCGTATGCACAACTGTGATGTGATGAATTGAACATTTTACACCATGGTTTGTTCTTTGGATGCATGCAATACATATGCATATGAAAGCAAAGATGCGTTTACAATGTATATTATTTCCTGTATATGTACATACGTATGTCTGTATATTTATTTATAAATTTCATGCAATTAATAGATAAAGAGAGTGAAATATGTATGTTGCGGCTTCTGAAATAAGAATGAAATCATTGGAAATGTGTTTAATATGTTTTAATATCAAAGGGAGAAATAAGTATTAACCACGCATAAATATTTAACGAAACCGATTCACGTACATATTATATATTGCTTAAAGTGCATACGCGGAAGGAAGATCATAATTTGTTAAATACATATATTATTTTCCAATTTTGCTATTATTGCTATTTTATCCAATCAAGTCATTCGAAATAGTGCTTATGAATAGCCATATGAATATTTATGGTTTTATATGAGGATTTTTGTATATTCGTCATATGTTATTTCCGAGCATTTTGTGACCGATGTATGCATATTCATTTCTCGTGTTTTTTTGTCCGGTTCTTAAATGGTACTTAACCATGTGAAGACACTCCCTATTCCCTTCGCTTTTGTATACAGTTCGCACATTTATACAACGTCTTATATGAGAGTTTTTTTTACCTGCAAAAGAAGGGAATACTGAGGTATGAAGCAGCGGACATTATGGTCAATTATCATTAAGGTCAAATCATACGAAAAAAGCCATGTTTTTGTGATTTTTTTTCCTGACGACACAGTTAAAATTTATTTATCCAACCAATGACACATTGAAGTATGACATTCGAAAAATGTCTTATCAATTTTTTACAAAGAAATATCAAAAAATTCGGCAATGGCAGCAATTGTCCGGACGGGGGAAACTTTAGTATACCATTACACGATTTCAGGGTTAAAAGTGGTACGGTTGGATAGTGCTGATGCTCCAGATTAAGAATATATATAATTATTGCCGCCGCAAACTTATAGTTTTCGAGATATTTGCATTTAAAGTTGAAAACTTTGCAATTTCTCGACTTATGGTTAGTTTTTCTTCCGTATTATGCATTTTTTTTACACTTACAATTCACTACAATATTTCTACATATTTATTTTTTTTATTAATATTTTAGATATTTGCTTAAAATAAGCATTTTATATTTTACACAAATATTACTACACGCACAATAACTATAAGTGTTCCGTGTTCACTATCGGAGTGATTCTGAGATAAGGTCTCAAGTCTCTAAATTTCAGATTTTAAGTTAAAGATAATTTTTGTGACTTGAGACGATTTTGCTAATCTGTAAGTGACAGTCACAAAATCTATTATATTTCATCATCATTTCATTTACACTTGAATGAAAATAAATACAGTATGTCAAGCAACTCTTTACACACTGAAAAAAAAACATATTTTTTAACTTTGCATGCAAAAATAACGCTTTTAGTTATTTTTTTTTCTCAATATTTTTTAAAGGAGAACTATTTTTTTGCAAATTTTAAATTAGTATGCAAAAAAATAAAAACAATACAACAAGAGGGAAAATGTTAAAGCAACAAAATATCGTCACCTAAAATGCAAAATAACGTATCATCAAAAAAATCGAAATTGAGTATCTTATTGATTACGATTCACTACTTCAAGTTACATATCGTTGGCTTAATATAGAAAAGGCGTATCTACATTTTTTTCGAAATCGCGTTTTTAATGTATTCTGGTAGACCACTGTCAAATACTCCTCCCCTTAAGAAATTAGTGGGCTATGATCGTAAATAACGGATTTATAGTCATATAAAAAAAAGCCCTAACTCATTCGAAGTTTTTTTTGAAAGAAAAAAGCCCTAAGTCATTTAAAGTTGAATTTAAAATAGACATACAATCAAAGCCACAACAGAAATTGCACTACATTTTGTATCTATTCTTATTCTTATTGTTTTGCTTTTGTATTTACTTTAAAAGAAAACAGGATTTCCCCGAGTTTGTCTAGAATAAGCATATTTTCTGTGCTACGTTCCGTTCGTCGGTACGTTTTTGTTTTTTGTGTCAGTTCAATTAACGTTTTTGTGTTGGAAACAGTTTTTTGATTGAAAGTTTTAATAACATGAATTGTGCAAAAGAAAATTCTGATTCAGATGGTGTTCCAAAAAGGAAAAATACTGCTAACAAATCCGATTGGAAACAAAATGTAACTAAAAGAAAAAGAATGGAAGGCGTGGAATATTTGGGTATATCAAAAAAAGAACTTTGTCAAAAACCTTCTAGGCAATTAGGAGAGCCATGTTCATCACGATTTTGTGTAAAAAGTGCGGTGAGAAAGTGTTCGACGTTTAATGAGTCCACGCGAAAAAAAATTTTTAGTTTGTTTTGGGAGATGTCCTGGGAGCAAAAGAGGCAGTATGTTGCAGGTCTTACAAGCTTTTATGAAACAAAAAGGAAAACCTCTGAAAATTCGAGACGGAATCAGTCCATATCATATTTCTTGAGTCATAATTCAAAACGATTACAACTGTGCCGTGAAATGTTTTATTCAACCCTAGGAGTAAAGGAAAAGATGGTTCGAAATTGGATTAGCAGCGCCGGTAAACACGGTACTCAATGCAGTCCCGATAAAGCTTTACTTTTGCGCAAAAATGCTAAGCGGTCATCAGTTATAGGTCAGCGCAAGAAAAACCGACGTGACTTTCTAAAAAAATGGCTAGAGGAGTTGCCAAAAATGGAGTCACATTATTGTCGAAAAGATAGCAAAAAGTTTTACTTCGAATAGGATTTTTCCTCATATCAGGAGATTTACAAGCTTTATGTCAACGAGTGTGAATCCGAAAAAGAAAATGGACGCCTAAAATTGTCGTACCCAATATTTACGCAATTAATAAAGGAATTAAATTATTCTATTTTAAGCCAAGAAAAGATCAGTGCAATTTATGCGTATCACATAAAGTTAATAATGTTTCCGATGAGCTATACGAAAAACATAGAGAAGAAATCGGAAAAATGCGTGCAGAAAAGCAAAACGATATCAAAAATGCTGAATCCGGACTATGTGCAGTATTCTGTATGGATGTGCAGGCAGTTAAATTAGTGCCTCAACTAAACGCGAGTGCTGCATATTATAAAATGAAGCTTCAACTACATAACTTTACTGTCTATAATATTGTAACGCATGAATCAGATAATTATGTGTGGAACGAAACAGTTGGAAATTTAGTCTCTTCCGTTTTTGCTACATGTATTATTAAGCACTTAAGGTATTTCCATGCTCGATCGCCTGAAACCCATCACATTATTATTTACTCGGATGGTTGCTTTCACCAAACTCGTAATACTGTTTTGTCTAACGCCTTGTTGAATTTTTCAAAGGAAAGCGAAATAACAATTGAACAGAAGTTTTTAATAAATGGTCATACGCAAATGGAATGTGATGCATCGCATTCCCTTATAGAGAGAAAAATAAATAAAAGACAAATAAACTTGCCGTCTCAATTTGTTCAACTCATTAAGGAATCTAGAAAAGTTCCAGCACCTCTACAAGCGCACCATTTGCGTTATGATTATTTTTTAAATTTCGAAAATATTTCAAAGATATACACATCAATACGACCAGGTGAATATTGCACACTGAAACAACTCTTTAGATATATATACTTAAGCTTTTCTTAAATTGCAGGCAGGGGCATTGGAGATCATACAGTAAGCATGCTTCGAGCCTTGGCGTATGACTCGTCAGGATCAATTTATTTTAAAACAAATGTAACGGATGAATATCAGTTACTCCCACAGAGATAGAGGTTTCCGATTGAAAATGTGTCCTCCGATTGTCTTTATAAAGAGAAAATAGCCATATCTAAAAAAATGTGGGACCATTTGCAAGATCTAAAAAAATTTCTTCAAGCAGATTGCCACAGTTTTTATGATAATTTACCTTATAAAACCTAATTTGTTTACAGTATAATAACATCTGCCTTGAAATATATATTTTAGTTTTAATTATATATTTATTTTACTTCAAACATGAATTATTATATAAGTTTGTCCTAATTTTCACTTACGACAAAAGCCCTAACTTAAATTTATTTTCAAGAAAAATAATAACATAAAGCCCTATCTCAAATAACTTCAAAGAAATTAAAAATAATAACAAAATTATACCACAATTGAATTTGTTACCTGTTTTGAATAAAAATTGCAATAGAAATGTTTTTTGCATCTTAAGTTTTTAAGGTTTTATTCAGTTTTTTCCTTCTCCTGAAAAGTAACGAAGAGTGTAGATACGCCTTTTCTATATTAAGCCATCGATATGTACATAATATTACAGATGTCCAACATTTTCATGTTCTGCGCTCATATATAAATCAGTTTTAACCAATATTAAAATTTTTTTCACTCTTGTTCCATTTTATTTCGTGTTTCATTCACGCCACTGTAAATTTTTGAACATTTTGTTACGTTATTGTGCATTTTAGGTGACGATATGAGTTTACACATTTTTGACTCTTTACACAAAGTACTTAAGCTACAGTTTAATGAATATATTTAACAACTTATACTATCTTAAACTAATTTTAATATTTAGTATGACCCCCCCTTAGCTTCAACTACGAGCCTAGTGCGATTTTTCATGGAACTGACGAGCTTTTGTAGGTCATATTCCAACGGAATTTTATGCCACTCTTCCAGTACAGATGCTTTTAAGGCGGCACGGTTTTTGGGCTACCTTTTTGCCACTTTTTTCTTCAGATAAACCCACAAATTTTCAATGGGGTTCATGTCGGGGCTCTGACCTTTTCGCAATTATAAAGGAGCCATGTGCGCACAGTGAGCTCTTTATGTTTGGGGTCATTGTCCTGATAAAATTTAAATGTTGGCTTATTGTGGACAATAAAGCCAAATTTGTCCGCACTTTGCCTCCAATTGGTTTTGAGAATGGAGAGATATTGCTCAGCATTCATTGTGTTTTCAATAAACGCAAGCTCTCCCACTCCTTGGCTACTAGTGTATCCCCAAACCATCACCGACAATTTGCCGAATTTTACTGTCGGAATGATGTTGCGCTGATCTAAAGCTGTTAACGGCTTGCGCCATACTCTAGTTGGTCCATCATCGTAGTACAGCATTATTTTGGTTTCGTCACTGAATATGACGTCATCCCAATAGTTGTCCGGTTTGATGCTCATGTTGAGAGCAAAAGTTAAGCGCTTTTCAACATTTACTTTCAAAAGCAGCGGCTTCTTACGCGCAACCCTTGAAGAGTATTTGTTTCGCAGAATTAGTTGGCGGACGGTTTCATGTAAAACGACCGTGCCACACTCTTCTTCCAACTCCTTGGCAAGGGTTCTGGTCGAAATTTGGGGGTTTTGACGGACGTTACGCATGATAAGGCGGTCTGCCCGCTCTTGTTCTTTCGACCACTTCCACACTTTGCTTCCAGTCTGTCTTAATTTTCGGCTCGATTTAAAAGATTATAAATTGTTTTTCGAGATACACGAAACATCTCCACTAGCTCAGCTACAGATATTCCAATTTGGTGATTATAATAAATCAATTGGGTAACGTCAATCTAGCTCCAGGCATGTTAAATAATTTTAAAATTTGCCTTTTGGTACGTGTGCAGAAAGATTTCGCAATTAAATGAAAAGGAATGCAAACATAGCGCATAGTGCAGAAGCAGAGATGACGGTAAAGTACCGTTTTTAATCCGCTTTTATTAGCTTCACTTGTATGTATGTATGTATGTATGTTTGTTTGTTTGTAACTTTTTTTTTAAGTGGTACTGAAACCTAGAATATTTGAGCGACACTGTAGGAAGGCGATAGTAAGTTTAAGCAGCTCACCAGAAAGATGCGCTTTAAAGTATGCAACATCTATCTATATATATAGCTAGTTTTGGTGACATTTGAATAGCATACTGAGTTGGGCGACGACCGTTCATGAGATTCAAGGTTGTACCAGAGAACGTATATTTATGAATATACGATATACATATATATTTTCATTATTTAGGTTACATTTGAATTTACACTGCGCGCGTCGAAGAATTTGGAGAATTATTTTTTTTTTTTAGGTTGGTAGTACTGTGAGTCACATTTATGTAAAATTTCATGTCAAAATATTCATTAGTGTTTGAGATACGTGTCGTTTTGTGAGCTGCTAAAAGTGAGTTTTTCGTTTTTTGCGATGTCGAAATTTGTTGAGCAAAGAATTTGCATTCAATTTTGTTTACGGAATCAATTTTCTGCTGCGCATACGTTGAGGATGGTGCAGAAAGCCTTTGGGGATGAGGCTATGTCTAAAAAGTATGGTATAGTGAGTTCCAAGCCGGCCGTGAACGTGTCGAAGACGAAGAGCATCCAGGGCGACCATCAACCTCAACCGACGAAGCTCACGTTCAACAAATCAAAGATTTGGTATTGAAAAACCGTCGATTAACAATTAGAGACCTTGCTGATGAAGTTGGCATATCGAAAGGCTCAGCCAATACCATTTTGAAGGACGTTTTGGGCCTCAAGCGCGTCAAATCTCGACTGGTACCGAAAACATTGAATTTTTTGGAAAAGCGTCGCGTTGAAGTGTGTGAAACGATGCTTTCCGACTACCAGGGTGTCATGAGACGCATTATAACTGGCGATGAGACTTGGATTTATGCTTACGACCCCGAAACAACCGATCAATCGAGCGAATATCGTGTCAAAAAAGAACCGAGACCAAAAAAATCGCACCAAAGTCGCTCAAAAATCAAGGTCATGTTGACGGTTTTCTTCGATTATCGTGGTGTTGTGCATTATAAATTCCTTCCAACCGGTCAAACAGTCAACAAGGAATATTATTTGAACGTTATGCGTTATACGTGTGGAAAGACAATTCTTGGCCGCAGCGAAGACGGAACTGAAGGCCATCCCGGAAAGTGACTTCAACCAGTGTTTCGAAGATTGGAAAATCCGTTGGCATAAGTGCATTGCATCGGGAGGGGATTACTTTGAAGGGGATGAAATTGGTTTGGACGAATAAATAAAGAATTTTCAAAATAAATACAATGTCACCTTTTTTTAGGCACAGTATAATAAAATATATAAAGTTGACGGGTAAAACCCCATGTAACAGTGAAGCTTTAGAAGAAATGATTCGATTAAGAAGTAATAATTCGTAAAGTCGTCAATAGAACTTGGTCGCAAATAATATAACAATTAGTGAAAGGTTACTAGTAGATATTAAATGCTGCCTAATTATCGACTTACTTAACTCATACTACATGTCATCTTCTTCTTCTTAATTGGCGTAGACACCGCTTACGCGATTATAGCCGAGTTAACAACAGCGCGCCAGTCGTTTCTTCTTTTCGCTACGTGGCGCCAGTTGGATATTCCAAGCGAAGCCAGGTCCTTCTCCACTTGGTCCTTCCAACGGAGTGGAGGTCTTCCTCTTCCTCTGCCTCCTCCGGCGGGTACTGCGTCGAATACTTTCAGAGCTGGAGTGTTTTCATCCATCCCGACAACATGACCTAGCCAGCGGAGCCGCTGTTTTTTAACTCGCTGAACTATGTCAATGTCGTCGTATATCTCGTACAGCTCATCGTTCCATCGAATGCGATATTCGCCGTGGCCAATGCGCAAAGGACCATAAATCTTTCGCAGAATTTTTCTCTCGAAAACTCGTAACGTCGACTCATCGGTTGCTGTCATCGCCCAAGCCTCTGCACCATATAGCAGGACGGGAATTATGAGCGACTTATTAAGTTTAGCTTTTGTTCGTCGAGAGAGGACTTTACTTTTCAATTGCCTACTCAGTCCGAAGTAGCACCTGTTGGCAAGAGTAATTCTGCGTTGGATTTCCAGGCTGACATTGTTGGTGGTGTTAATGCTGGTTCCTAAATAGACGAAATTATGTACAACTGCAAAGTTATGACTGTCAACAGTGTCGTGAGAGCCAAGTCGCGAGTGCGACGACTGTTTGTTTGATGACAGGAGATATTTCGTTTTTCCCTCGTTCACTGCCAGACCCATTTTCTGTGCTTCCTTGTCCAGCCTGGAGAAAGCAGAACTAACGGCGCGGGTGTTGAGGCCGATGATATCAATATCGTCGGCATACGCCAGCAGCTGTACACTCTTATAGAAGATGGTACCTTCTCTGTTAAGTTCTGCAGCTCGAACTATTTTCTCCAGAAGCAGGTTGAAGAAGTCGCACGATAGGAAGGTCGCCTTGTCTGAAACCTGGTTTGGTATCGAACTGCTCGGAGGGGTCCTTCCCGATCCTGACGTGTATTAGTTAGCCGTATTAGTTTTGCGGGGATACCAAATTCAGACATCGCGGCATAAAGGCAGCTCCTTTTCGTGCTGTCGAAAGCAGCTTTAAAATCGACGAAAAGGTGGTGTGTGTCGATTCTCCTTTCACGGGTCTTTTCCAAGATTTGGCGCATGGTGAATACCATACTACTTGTCATAGTTCATATTTTAACAAATTTGGAGTTTCTCACATCAAACTGAAAGATTAAAAATAAATATAGTTTAAAAAAACTAAAAAACACGCTTTAAAACATATCAATCTAAAAAGTGAAAAATAATTCTTTATATAAACTAACAATAATAATGAAGGAAAAATTCCTGCCTGCAAATTCTTGGTGACATATTTTTCATATATCGAGCATTCCACGCTTTTCTGACAATAATGCAGGAATTTTTCCTTCATTATTATTGTTAACTTATACAAATAATTTTTTTTCTTCAAATAATTACTTTTCTTCAAATAGAACAAAACAGAATCGAAAACTAAAGTGTGTAAAGAGTTTTTTGACAGTGTCAAAAATGTGTGAACTCATATTTTGTTGTTTTTAAAATTTTCCCTCATGTATTGCATAATAATTTAAAATTTGCTAAATAATAGTTCTGCATTAAAAAAATATTGAAAAAAAATAACTAAAAGCGTTATTTTTGCATGCAAAGTCAAAAAATATTTTTTTTTTTTCAGTGTGTAAAGAGTTTCTTGACATATTTTTTTACAATATTGTCAAAAAGCATAATTACCAATAAAAGTAGAAATACATGTTAACTATGTTTCAGAATATTTACGAAATTTATGTGAAATTTATATATTTTTAACTTTTTCGTAGGTGAATTGCTTACAAAATATGTACAAAAAACGACAATCGATTAATATCTATGATGATCTCTATTCAGTATATTCAAAATGGCAAGCAAGAGTTCGTTTTAGTTTTGTGACTAAAGGAAGAGACTGTGTTGTAAATAGTAACTAGTCACAAATTGAAACTTTACCTAAAAATGCCTCAAATAGTGACTAGAGACTGCTTTCAGAATTCCGCTATCAACCTCGCATCACGTTAAACATAGTGACGATTCATACATTTCGCTTTTACTCGTTCGGTGCGTAATATTACGTTTGAATTTAGTTATATTTGCCAAATAAACACTTTGGAAAAAAGATTCATACCGCCATACTAATATTATAAATGTGACACTATGTTTGTTACGCTTTCACGCCGAAACGACGTAACTAATCATGAAACTTTGTACACAAAATTACGGCTGCTTTCGTAAACGCAATATGCAAAGCTTACATGCCTTGCATACTATCCGTAAACGCCACTGCAATAATTTAGACAAAGTATTGAATTCATAAATGAATGACAACCCTATTTCATGCGCATGAGTTGTCAAAATATGCATGACTTTTGTTTTACATGCATTGCAGTCAAAAGAAACGGCAAGAGTTGAAATGGATGTTTCGCCAATGAAGTAAGTAATTTTTATTGAAATATATATTTTTATTAAAATTTAATTGTTATTTCACGTAATTTTTCTTTGTAGTGATAAAAAGTGGACGCATGAGCGTAAAAAATTGCTCATGTCAATAAGACTTCGCCATGAAAGTGACTTCACCGCCAAAATAAAAAAAAAACGCAGCACAATTTGGCAAACAATTCGACGGGAAATTCAAGAAGCGGACAATACGTTTGCCCCTTCAGTGAATGAGATAACGCGCTGCTTCACCAATATGTTGGGGACGTATAGAAGAATAAAAAGAAGAAATGGAACGTCCGGTGAGTCTGCCACAAATTGGGACTTTTTTGATGGGATGGATGATGTTTATGGTACACGTAGCAGTATATCTGTACCTGATAACATGCTCGATTATTCTTTGAATCAACTAACTTATGATTTATCATCAAATGATACTCCATCGCCTTCACCTTCTGCACCATCATCAGAGCACTACTTGGGTGAAGTTGGAACTGCCCAAAAACGGAAGAGAAATGAAGTCATTGAGTTCTTGGCCTCCGAATCGGGAAAAACAAGCAATATTGTTAGAGGCACTGGTGGAGAGTGAGAAGGAAAAAGTAAACATTGAAAAGCAAAAAGTGCAGGAACTAAGATCCATACGAAATTTATATGAGAAAATATTAGAACGTAATCTTAATACCTAATTTTTTAATGACTTAATTTAAGTTTGTTTTTTTTAAATATGCAATGAATTTTTAAGTTTAACAAATGTACAAGCGTTTTGACAATGAATGTGATTTTAATTTTAATAAAACTAATCTTTCCAAAAAGCAATAATAAATAGCTGTGTCTTAGTAAGGCTAATGTTCGATTGGGAGTGGGAGTGGCAGTGGAATTTGGCAAGGGAAACGGATAGCAAAAGGTGCTGCAGGGAAGGAGGGGATTGAGGCGTCTTTGTAGCAGGTAAACGAACCGGGATTACTAGTTTTATATCAAATTCATGTTTTATTACTTAAAAAACAGTTAATATTTCATTACTTATGCAGATAGTAAAGTGGCATTGGCGTCCCGTTTATTTTTGGCTTGTTCTCTCTGTCGACTTGTAGTTGGTAATTGTGATAAGCTATTTTCGATATTAAATGGTTCAATTTGTTCTTTTTCACTTATGACGCAGGGTTCATCAGTCTCATTTTCGATAATAATATTATGAAGAATTATACAGGCCATCGTGATAGTTTTTGGTAAATGTGCATGTAGCACATCAATATATTTCAAAATACGGAATTTTTTTTTCAATATTCCAAATGCCTGTTCTATATGAACTCTTGTTGAGCATAAAATTTTCTTATATTGAACTTCTTTAGGTGTTAAAAAACCATTGTCTCTATAAGGTACCATTAGGAAGGTTTCCTGCGGATATGCGGAATCGCCTAATAAATGGTAACCGGAACAAATTTTTAATTCTCCCTTGACTATTGACTTTCTAATAGGACTCATTTTCTATATAGCAGCATCGTGGCATCGTCCGGGGCAGCCAATAAACACATCTATGAACTTAAGATGACTATTCACAATTGCCTAAACAAGTTCAATTAATTATAAATGAACAATTTTTAATAAAGCTTAACATTCTTACTTGGACAACAATTGAAACTTCCCCTTCCTATTATAAAAACTAATACTGTCCTTAACTGGTTGTGAGATGGAAATGTGCGTACCATCTATACAACCTATGACATATGGGAACGGATGGCTGCGTTTAGCTGAAAATTTGTCAAATTTTTGTTTTTGTTCTGCAACAGTATTTGGGATTTTTATGACATCTTTTTTTTAAGCAACAAATTGTTTTTAGGGTTCTAATAAATAGTTTATAGCTGGTTCCCATTGCCATATTGAATCTGTTGCTGACATCTCTAAATGATGTGTTGTTGCTAAGTTTCCATATAGTTGCGTACAGCGCTTTTTCCAACGAAACTTCATTACGACCAGTGCACTTTGACACCCAGTATGGTTTCAACATGTTTAGAAGAATCTAAACATTACAGATTTAATATACATATACATATGTGTGTAACTAATTATTTAGTTGAAAGTCACCTTAAAGGTTGATTTTTCCATTCGAAAATGTGAACGAAAAACATCATTCTGCATACCCGCAATGCTCTTTGAAAAGTTTTTAATTTTTAAAATTCGTCCTTTATTTTCACATCGGTAAGCTGTTGGTTTTTTTATAAAATTTTTAGCAATTGTTAAGCTATTACTACTACTTGTAGTTTCTGCCAAGGTAATCGCATTTCCTAATGTGCTCAATAATAAATCATCCATTTTTGTAAACACAAAAAATTTATTTATTAACACAACTAACTCTAACAGCTGTAGACAATGCACATGGGCATTCATAAACGCCATATAAATACATTGCATATTTTCGTAAAGCAGGGTTGCAATGCATAAATGCATGGCATGGCATGGGCATCTGTTTTAAAAATTCTTTGTATATTGCGTTTACGAAAGCAGCCTACAGCTGCGAACATGAAAATATCAGTTCATAACATAAAAAATAACATAATCTGACAAATCAGTACAATTTATGTAACCATCAAAATGTTTTGAAAATAACGTCAAATTCCAACGTAAGCACGTCTTTCAATGAAACATTAAAAAGGCAGTGTTTGAGAAATCAAAATTTACTTTCACTTCAAACGTAAAAATGCGAATATTTTTTAACAAATAAAGTAAAAGTGATTTTTATTTGTGTAATTACTACAATTAATTTTAAAACAAATTTTGTTTTGTTTGCTTAAGAGGTCGTGGCAAGCACTATACTATTGATCAAAGAAAATTAATTTTAAATTAGGTGAAAGAAGAAAATGTTTACACCGATATTCAAAAGCACTCGTCCTCTGCAAAAATGATTTCGAACGCTATAAATTTTTAAGAAAAGCCGGAAAACGCGGAAAAAACCCCTCTTGTAGACGACAGAAGTATTAGTACAATCAGCAAGTCGGACCCTTTTAAATTGGCTAGGCGGATAAATTAGTGATAGGACTGTAAGGAGTATGAAAGACTAAGGAGTTTAGAAAGACACAATTGTGAAAAATATATCCGTTTAAAATTGAAAGGTTTAAAAAATGTAAATTATATAAAATAGGGGTTTTCGGGTTACCACCAACAAGAAGATGATCACTGTGGTATTGTGTTCCTATATAAACAATAGGGGTATTCAGACCGAAACCTGTTAATTTGGTAATTCGTTAGTTGATACTTCGTTAAAAGCTTAACTGTGAACATACTTTTTGCTCTACCGCTGTAGAGCTGATTCAATATTATTAAAGAGTTAAAATGCCTCAACAAAGTGCAAAATCAAAAATTGTCAGTCATTTAATTGAAAATTATGTGGATCAGATCAAATTTATTACTGGTAAGTACTTTAAATTCATGTACAGAGGAGCATGGAACTAACTTTCAAATTGGCACGATTCCGATTACTTTGGCGGAGGGGTAAAAAAAACCGAATTTCCGTATAAATGGGGTATGTGCGGATAGGGGAGCTTCTCCAGAGAAGAAATATCTAAAAATAATATGAAAATAACTTTTATTTTTTAAAATATTCACGATTAAAAGTTCAAAAATTTGCACTAATAACACATGGTATTTCTCTATGTTTCACTAAATTTTTTCACGTTTTTCACTCTGTATATTTAAATATACACTCTAAACATTAAAATAAGTTCACATTTCACTTTTATTTTGCTATATTTTACCTAAATTTATAAATTTAAAAATCACTTAGCACACTCATCGTTGAAAAGGTTAGATTGTTTACAATTATGAGCCTGGTCACATCTTAAACAGCAAATATGTAGGATTTTTTAACGATTTTTATATTAACTATAAAAAAAAATACTTTCTATATATGTACATATATGTATGTGTAATATGTGATTTATGTGACTGAAGTACTTCTTTCTGCGTTAAAATAAAAAAATATATATTGAGTTTCGTTATAAAGTGGTTATATTTTTTGGTTATCTTGCACTGATATTGAAACAAACATTGAGTTTTCGTTATAAAATGGTTGAATTTTGGTTATTATATCCGTCAACACTTTGCATTTATTTTTTATAATACGTTGTTATGTATATTAGGTGACAATATGTATAATATTATTATATAATATTACTATATAATATTACTTATTTGTTTATTAAATTAAATAAAGAATCACACACATGATGTTCACTACGAGTGTAAAATGTAATTTTTAAAATAAAGATTTCTTTGGTAAAAAAAACTATTAAAATTGTAAAATGTGGATTTATTTAAAAGTTTATAGTTTAATTTAATTAATTTGAAGTGAAAAATGTGAATAAAGTGTGTTTAATGTGGTAAAATAGCTTGTTGAAATTTTCCAATTATGGGAATTTTTGAATTTTAAGGTCGAATATCTCGTAAAGTAAGCGTTTGCGGTACCTATAACCCTTATATTTTTTAATCAGGAGGATTCCAACGGCACCTTCAAATCGCGGCGCCAAAGAAATCGGAATTGTGCCTTCAAATTATTTCAAGACATATTCAGTGAAGATGAAGATTTGGTTGAGGATACCATTGACGGGGTGTGTGATGATTTGCTCATTACACTAAGCTGTCGTAGAGGTGTAGAAAATATTGTTCCAAAGTCAATTCACTGTCAATTCACTCATATCAAGTGACGAAGTTATTAAAAAATGTAGTGGCAAGCAATTCCCGATTGACATACAGCTAGCTGTCATTCTATATAGATTGGGCTCTTCTGGAGAAAGTGCATCGATACAAAAAATTGCGTCAACTTTTAGGATTGGTGACGGAGGGACATTAACAAATATTGCTTGCAGAGTATTCAAGGCATTTTTAAAACAACTCCATTTATATATACAAATATTGGCCAGATAATACTTAGCGCTCTTTAATAGTACGAGAAACGTTTAACGAACTACCATTTTGTGTAGGTTACGTGGATGGCACTGAAATAAAACTCGCCGAATCCCCAATAAAAAAATCATGAAGCGTTCTTTTCCAGAAATATTATATATGCAATTAAAGCTGAAATGGTTTGCGACTACAAGCTCAAAATTCGCGATGTTGTCGTTAGCTAAAGTGGCTCTACTCACGATGCAAAAATATTTAAAAACTGTTCACTAAACAAATATCAGCCAAGATTTTTTTCAGGACAGGAGTGGATTGCTGGAGACTCTGCTTACCCCCTCAGTAACATTATTATAATGCCTTACAGAAGCAACTCTCAACAATTTGAACTACCAAAAAGAAAAAAATTCAACAAACAGCGTAGCAAATACCGGGTAAGAATTGAACACTGTTTCGGCTTATTAAAAGAGCAATTTTGCAGTTTAAAAGAGCTCAGGATTCGAATTCGAAATAAAAGTAGTCAAAAATACTGTAATGGATACTAGTATGCTGCATTCTTCACAATATACTACTTGATAACAGTGAAAATAAGAATTTCAACTAGAGTACAAATGAAGACATTTATGAAGAAGTGGAAGAAACGATCTCAAATAGCTTTGAATTAAAAAGACAATCGTTATATCATCTTATGTTTCCAAATACTGTTTAATTAAATTAAAAATTACAATTAAATCAAAAATTCATTTTTCATTTTTATATATGTATGTATATAAAAACTTGTATCACTTCAAGATATCACATACAGATACATTTGTACATTCTTAAAATTTATTAAACATAACAATGGCATATAAAATTAATTCTTATTACATAAATATTCTTAAAAATTATACAAAACATATAGAAATGTTATATATTATATTTGTACTTTAGTTCAATCATTGCCAGTCTTTTTTTTTGCTCTAACTCCAATTTTTTTATTTCAAAATCTTTATTTAATATTTCTCTGTCCAATTCAAGCTTTAACTTTTCTTTTTCAATTTCTATTTGTTGCTCAAAAAACTGTTCTCTTTTCTTTTGTATATCTTTAAGTTCACTAAGAGTATTCTTTGGAGAACGTTTTTTCACTTTTTCGAGGAACGACGGAGTAGTAGGAGGAACTGTTGCTACCTCTGCTCCTACTGTTGTCTGTTCTGCTTTGTCGTTAAGTGAACCCGATGGTTCCGCAGATGATTGTGAAGATTCGGCTAGAATTTCCACTATCTTCCAAAATCGCTGCAGTATTATGACACTTCAGGGTTGCACGTCTCTACAACACAATTGGCTTCGGATTTACTCTCAAATAGAACCGAAAACCGTTCATAACTCGGACACATTTGTGAAAGTTTTGCTGAAAGAACGGAGAATTATTAAAAAATCAAAAAAGTTTCACTTAACATTATAGCCGTATTTACCTTTTATTGAGAAAACATCATCGCCAACGTCTATTCCAGCACCTGTCGATTTGCGCCACTCCTCAGCTTTATTATACATCTGCTTCCAGTACCGGACCTTGCAGCGCAACATGTCCGTAGTCGCATCGATATTTGTTGTTTCAATTAATTTTTGGTAGTACAATTGGGCGTTTGGTTTCCATAAAAAGACGTAGAAGAAGCTAATTGTATAAAGAACTACCTCAATTTCCACATTTTCTAGTAAATACGAGGGCTGCTATATATGTATATTCTGGCCTAGGGCAACACTAAGTGTTGCCAGGTGCAATCTGACATTTCCATTGGAAAGTTTGACATTTTTTAGCATAACATCACTCAGAACGTTTTGCCATTTAATCGTGAATTGTTTTATTTACAGGGAATTAAAAAACTCATCTCGGCCAAAAAATGGAATTAACTCGTGAACATTTTCGTGTGGATTGGTGTAAAGAAATGCTGAAAAAATACGATCGTGGTGCTTGCAAAAGACGTTTATAAGATCGTCACAGGTGACGAATCATGGATCTATGCGTATGAGCCCGAAACAAAACAGCAATCGATAAAAAAAAAATAAAAAAAAAAAATAAAAAAAAACAAAAAAAAATAAAAAAAAACAAAAAAAAATTAAAAAAACCATTTTCGTTGATAAATATGTCTATTTACATTATTAGGCCAGAAATATATATAGCAACCTACGTATTCTAGAACCAAATGGTTTTCCTCCTCACTCCATTTTTTTGAGGCTTTGCCCTCCTGCGTATTTTCTTTTGAGGTTCCACTGAAAATAAGTATTTAATGAAATAAAAAGCAACTATTTGTTAAGGATATACTTACTTCTGCAAAATTTTTCCAAATTCACGAAGTGAGCACCAAATTTATTTTTCCCGTTTAAAAATAAAAAAATAGAACTTATTTTTCCGTTAAAAACGTATAAAGCAACGAACAACAAACAAATAGCTGATGTGATATTACCGAGTAACGAAACAATTATCAAGCTTGCAAGATGGATAGTTCGTTACTCGGTAGAACGATAGTCTGTTAATTTTACAAAAACAAAATATATGTAAAAAAACTACCGAATAACGAATTAACAAGGCTGGTCTGAATACTCCTAATGAATTTAGTTTTTTGTTAGTTACACTAATCAAGAAATTTGAATGGAAAATCGTGGGATTCCAGTCTTTTTTTTTATGATTTGTTTTAATTTGAAGAGATAAAACTTCATTTTGTTTATATTTGCAGGTAACAAAGGAAGAATTGGCGAAATTAATCGCAGGATTTGATCAGCAAGACCTGCTCACGAGCAATGGTGTTACATTAGCTGGTCAAAGGTACATTTACCTTTCTGGTACAGATCGTGTAGTCCGCGCTAAGTTGGGACGCAGCGGAGTGCATTGCATGAAAACTACACAAGGTAATAAATTTGCTAACCCATTTGGTTACATGTATAATAAGCTTTAGGAAAATAATTTTAATAATTTCAAAGGTTTGAAGTTTACAGAAATATTAATTATATTTAAATTAAGCCACTGCTGATTTTATGCCAACTTGCAACCTATTAGATATTTCGAGTTAAAAATTAAGTTTACTTCAAACATGTTTGATACTAAACCGTACTGCTCTAAAGTTTTTTAAATTCAGTAATATGTGTATCATACACTTGGGATACACTTAAAATACCGAAGTTCAAAATGCTGACACATCAAAATTCCGATAAAATTTAAATACAGCTAAATCAAAATACAAAATACAGAAAAATCGAAATGCCGACATGTGAAAGATATAATACAAACTACCGCAAAAGCATAACTCTTGCAAAAAGATTTGTTATAATATTATGACAATACATGAAAAACAACGGTGCAGCTATAAGCAACGAAACGAAACGTGTTTTTTTTTGTCTTGTCTTGTCTGTTTTATTCGGTGTGGGTTGCGCCGTAGCTCAGCATGTGTTGTTCAGCCTTAAGCTGAACCAACACCGGGTTAGTCAAAACAGTTTTTCTTGTCTCATACGACAACTGCCCATAGCTTCAAATGTGACAACCCACACCGATCAATACGAAAACGCATGTTTGGGCTTTGACTTGTTTGAAGAGCTGTTGTCGAACTTCTTATGTATTTTCATACAGCCAACGCACACCAAATGCGACAAAACCTACGATGCAACCCACACCGAATGGAACAGACAAGACACGACAGAAAAACACGTTTCGTTGCTTATAGCTGAACCGTTGGTTTTCATAGTCAAAATTACGCATTTTCTTTGTGCTTTTATTCTGCATACAAGTTGTTAAAATGATCATTGACGCTGATAAATTAGTGTTTTTGATCGATTTTGCAAGAACTGATTCGCTTTCTTCTTTTTTCGTTTTATTTCAATTCACACCAAGCGAGACAAAAAGACAAAATGTCGCCTTGTGCTTCGCTTGGTGTGGGTTAGAGCACAAGATGTTTTTGTGTTTTATTAGTCAAAGACGTTTTTGACTAATCCGGTGTGGGCTCAGCCTAAGGGTTATGATACTAAGCGTGTTCGAGGCCGAAAGCCGCATAAACATCAAGAGGTCTTTCCTTAACTACGTCGACAACATCGAATAGTACGCCGACCGGACCTCGGGCGCAACTAGTTTCCGACAGGTACTGAACGCCATTCACAATGGAGCTATCAACACCTTCACCGACTCTCTTCCACTGAATGGCGTTCTGGGAGTCAAATCACCACCTATCGTAGACGAAGGGCTCGAGTTGCCGCGAGAAACGCGAGTGACCCTAGGGGAGCTTCGTTCTGGATACTGTAGCAGGTTAAACTCCTACTTGTCCAGAATAAACCCCAACATATCCAATATATGTCCTGCATGCAATGAGTCCCCGCATGACACTGGCCCTGCACTTGCACTTGCAGCCCTGCCAATCCCACTCATCTAACACCTCTTTCTGTTTGGTCCGACCCCGTCGAAACACCACGCTTCCTGAGGCTCCCGCTAGATGACGAAGACGACAACCTGGATAACCCTTACCAACCTCCGGGAATTTATATACCGTTAAAACAACGAACAACGCCACCGATTCTTGTTTTGTCGGTGTTTTGATTTATCGGTCTTTTGACTGTCGGGATTCTAAATTTAAATTAACATCTCACTATTCTTATGAATCGTGTTTTACTTTGTCCCTATTTAAAATTTTCTTAATAAAATAATATTTGGAGCAAATTTTCTCAACTTTAATTGCAAATCTCAATTATTATTTTTATGTTTCGGTTTTATCATGAACAATTAATGTCTGTCGATCATAAAAGAATAAATTATGCTCTCTTATTTTAATACATCTTTTCGGTTTAGAAATAAGTTTAATAAAGAAAATTAATACTCATAAAAATGCTTGAAGTTGCGAAAATCCTAAGTTAAGTTATAGTTAGCCACTTCTAAAAGTCATACAATTATTATCTGCATAAAATATATCCTGTCCGATCTCATATTTATCTTTTCCTCTTTTTTAGCCGTAATCGTTTCTATTTATGAGGATCCTGTTCAACCTCAACAAGCCGCATCTGTAGTAGAGAAGCTTGGAGATTATCTGATTACTTGCGGGTACTAGGAATAATCCATAATAATAAAAGTAATAATATAATAATAAATAATAAAATCATTAAAGCAGAAAAAATATCTTCTATAAAATCTATTTTGGAATAATTTCATACGAAAAAATAAAGCCGCAGTAAATAAAACTAATATTCAAGTAAAATTTTTTACATATGTATCTATATAAATTAAGATGGAAGAATAGAATACGAAAATTATTTCTCTTAATTTTTTAACAAAAAGTATGCATAAATAAAACACGTATAAAGAGGGAGCACTTATATCTTTTTTAATATGTTTGAAGCTTCATGAAAATTTGGTTTCATTTTTTTATAATGATTTTGGTTTTCGAGCGGGAAAAGTAGAGTGCTGTTGTTGTAGCGGCAGAAAATATTCCTGATTCCAAGGCATTGTGCCGTGTTGACAGTCCTTAGTCGGATAAAAATCCGGGCCCGTTTCGGTTACTTAGACGGACTATCGTGGGAACGGAAAGAAATATAGAGTTGTTAATCAATTTAGTGTAGAAACTATCGAATACGGGGTTAATATACATACAGTGGTGGTCATATACTTAGCACACATCACTCTACCTAAATGCAAACGATGTTTTCTTCGTAATGTTACAAAATTCAAACGCGCCACTTTGTCTAGACATGATCAAGGCGCCAAGCTAAGATATCGCAAAGTTTCGTCGCTATGTTTTTTCTACTGTCGTAATTAGAAGGATTATTTAACGATCAACAGCTTTTGTGAGTGGACACATATATAGCACACTTCTTAGACTGTCGAAGTTTTTTAAAGTTTTAAGAAATATTTATTTTCGAATACAAAAAATTTTGTTGGTGAGAGATTATTTAATATAAAAACTGTGGTTTTGAATTAAATTTAAATTTAAATTTAAATTTACCGATTAGATATGGTTAGAGGTTTGTGTTGCACGGAAGAAAAGCGGGCTATAATTGTGAAGTTAAGAAGTGAAGGGCAGTCGGTAACCCAGATTCCAAAAACGCTTGGGTGTTCAAGGAAGCTCATTTATAACGCAATTCAACATTTTGACGAATATGGGACAGTTGAATCCGCGGTGCGAGCTCCTAGGCCTCGCAAAACCACCTCCAAAGAAGACAATCTAATTCGTTGGATTTTAAACAACGACCCATTCAAGAGCTTTAAACGGAATAGAGGTTTCATCTAAAACGATCAGACGTCGTTTGAATGAAGGCGGACTGCGTGGATGCATTTCACAGAAGAAACCGTTTGTTTCTAAGAAGAACTTGGAGGCACGCCTTTCATTCGCACGAGCCCACATCAACAAACCACTTTTTGGAAGAACGTTCTTTGGAGTGATGAATCTAAGTTTTGTAGATTTGGATCTGACGGTAAACGTTACGTCTAGCGCCCCAGTAACCAGCAGCACAATTCTAGGTATACACAAAAAACAGTGAAACAAGGAGGAGGAAATATTATGGTGTGGGCGTCCTTTTCTTGGCACGGTGTTGGACCTGTCGTTAGGATAACGTCAAAAATGGATCAATTTGTTTACAGGAACATGTTAACAGAACACATGATTCCATTTGTCGACGACCATACGCCTCTAAGGTGGCACTACATGCATGATAATGACCCCAAACATACTTCGCGTTTAGTGAAAAATTTCTTGGAGGAGCAATGCGTTCCCATTCTGCAGTGGCCAGCTCAGCCACCTGATCTCAATCCAATTGAGAATAGTTGAGAGAAGGATTGAGGGCGAAAAACCCAAAAATTTAGAAGGATTGTGGCAGAACATCAAAAGTGCATGGTTGAATATACCTGTGGAAGAATGTAGAGGTTTGGTGGAGAGTTTGCCTAAAAGATGTTCTGAAGTGATCAAAAATAAGGGTTTTTCAACGAAATATTGAAGTGAAATTTGGTTCGGAGCGGCTTACCAAAGTTTTTTGTAGGTAAACCTGAAATGTGCTAAGTATGTGTCCAACGTAGTAATCATTTATTCTTACTTTTTTTTTGTAGGTTTTGATGTTATTATTTAAGGTAATCTATCTGGGAGAATATATGAAAATATTTAAGTTTTTAGTAAAGAAATGGATTTTATGGAAAATTTTTTCTTAAAAGTACGAGTGTGCTAAGTATATGACCACCACTGTAAGTAGAAGGTTTCTCTAGATAAATATTCTATAGTTTTGACCACTGAATTATGGTTCTTAATATATTTCATTAAATACAAAGGGTTAACCATTTCAAACTTCATACTTTTTTAAAGAAAATAAAAAAACTTCAAATTCAATTAGGGATGTTTATAATGGGTCAAATTTTTGAATCCGTTTCGATCGAGAAACTTGACAATTCGATCGAAAATTATTAGGTCTACAACTTTGCTTCCGCTGTCTTCCAATAGATGTCTCTAGGGTCAAGCACTGGTCGATTAAATCGTTTTATATCGATTTTGGACATTTGTGTCAACGTTAACCCAACAAAATATTTGTAGAGATCTGTTTGCATCCCAAACATATTCTCAACTGAAAATGTCACTTTTTGAGCCGAATTCTCGACATTTTCGGGAAATTTTGCTTGTCTTTTTTAATTCCAAGAAAAGTGCGGCTGAGGACCCGTCCACGCTTTACTGAGGCTGACATATACATACATAGATAATACTATTACTCTACTACTACCATCTATATGATTTATATTATATTATAGTATTAAAGAAATATAGAATATTTGTAAAGCAACTTGTGTTAGTTTACAAAAAAATGGATCATAAAGCATTTCGTGTGTTAATTAAGCATTGGTTTTTGAGGGAATAAGGGAAAACACTTTTGGACCGTTTTTATACAATAAAGCCTTAAATTTACAAAAAAAAAAACGGCGGAAGCAAAGTTGCAGACCCAATATTACAAGAGAAATCATTGAAACCGTATCGAAAATTAAGTTTTCGATGCAGTTGAACTTACTTGCCAACTCGATAAAATACATTCCGTGGCTAATAGATGGCGCTAATTTCGAAATCATTGAAACCGCAAAATCGAAAATATTCGTCGAAATCTA
The DNA here is from genome assembly GCF_016617805.1 of Bactrocera tryoni. Taxonomy (NCBI): domain Eukaryota; kingdom Metazoa; phylum Arthropoda; class Insecta; order Diptera; family Tephritidae; genus Bactrocera; species Bactrocera tryoni. The sequence goes on from NW_024396366.1 coordinate 4,208,894, forward strand.
TCCGTTGATGAGTGAACTGCGTAAATTGGCAAAAAAGAAAGTACCAGAGTTTATGTTAAAATTATATTTAAAATATGTTTTAAGTGTGTCATTTAGAGAGAAGAAATAAAAACACATCAACAAAAATCAATTCGAAGTACTAGTGGATATTATGAAGTTGCAACCAGACATAGCTAAAGGATTTTCTCAAAGAGCACCCGCGTATATAAATGCTTTTTAGGAAGACATTTGAGAATCCTTTGCGGTTAAAATACAGATGTTAATGTCTTGACGGTGCCATTATCTTAACGTGAGTTCCATCAACTGACATTGGCACACCAGGAATTTTCGATTTACCAAAAAAATATGTTTTTGCTTCTAATTCCTCGCTGGAGGTCCATCTTGAACATAGCCTGTACTCAGGAATGTTGAGTACTTCATCTAATACAACACAAAATGTCGATTGGGCCATATTTATATTGAAGTCCTTTCCAATACAATGTTGATACCTGCCTGTGGCTAAGAAACATAGACATTCGACAAGTTTTATTTTTGGAGAACCTTGTCTTTTGTCATTTCCAAATTAATTTTCGCATTCCCCTAAAATGTATATTAATGCCTTTTTGTTGATCCGAAAATTTTTGATGAAACTGCGTATGTACATACATACATATGTAAATAAAATGTTGTTTTTTTTAGCTTAAATAGTGCAACTCTTTTATACTATCAGCCCTATTCTGCATTTCTACTCGAATCGAAATTTTCTCCGATTGGCAACTTTGGTATTCTGCGGTTCGATTCAACTTCGAAAATTCCAATTCTATGTATTCTGCATTGCGATCGTAATTACGTTTTTGTACGTTGAAGTTTTGTCGGCGGAAAGCCGTTATATATTCATTTTCGTGCACTTGGATAAAATAATTTCCTCAAATATGTAAGTAAAACTTTATGATTATGGTTGTAAAAGACATAATGGTGGTGTCCTTGGTTGTTTGTGCTTAAATGATATTTTTTGATATGTTTGCAGGTCAATAGTAACAACGGCAGAGCAATACGAAAAATTGTGTGATATGATGGCCACGAAAAGAGATATTGCGCAGGGCTTCCAAAAGCGACCGAAGGAAGAAGTACAGGAGTTTTGGGAGGAGGTTGCAAAGGAATTTAAATGCACTTGGCCCACCAACAAAAGATTCCAATACATGGAGGTAAGGTATTACCTACAATTAATTTTAAAAAATTAAGTAACATCTAACGTTTTCGTGCAGGTCTGGATTGACTGAAAATGTTACATGAAGCGAAAATTATCGTATAACAAAAAAGAAAGGATGAGCACCGGTGGAGGTCCTTGCCGTTTTACAACACATAAGCCCACTTGATGAAAAGGTGATAGCTTTGACGGGTTTGGAAACGGATGATATCCCTTCAACCAGTAGAGCTAGCAGCCAAAATAGAGAGGCGAGAGCAAACAAGCAGAGCACTTTTTCATTACTTAAGCAAAAGATACAAATCAAAAAGAATTTTATGCAGAGACGAAAAAATTCAATGAAGCTGACTTTGGTAAAATGGAAGAAGTTACTTCATATTTACGACACATGAATCGTTCTCTAGATACTTTGGCGGAGACTGCAGTGAAGCAACTTGAAGAACAGAAGCGACACAATAGAATTAAGGAAGAGCTGGTGAAGGAAAAAGTAGAAATAAAACTGCAAATGCTAAGATTAGATCCAAATTATAAGCCGGATTCAAAGTAGTCATTTTTTAATTGTTAGCCTTTTATTTGTTTTACTAATATTCATTTATATAACGAGCTGTGAAACGAAATAAAAGCATTTACTTTTTTAATATAGGAGCTGTAAAATGCACTGAATGCAATTGTTTTTATTTAATAGAATAATGTAGGGCATATTTTGAATAATGCATTGCTCTCCTCCTCAAGTAATATCGTTGCCGCTACTGATTCCATGTTAGTGTTAAAAAAACGCGATATAATTTCTTTATTTTAATAAACCAACAATAATTTGTGTATTTTTGCTTTGTTATGTTTCATTTTCACACGTTTCAAGGCAAACAGCTGACTTCGAAAGAGGTACAGCTCTTCCTCTTCTTCTTTCAATCCAATCGTAACTCAGAATACCTATTTTCGATTCAGACGGAGCGTAGAGCGGGAACGTAATCGAAATGCAGAATAGGGCTGTATGTTCGGACCGACATTGAAAACACATTTGTGGGTTGTGGAATCTAAATCTAAATCGTTCGGACCGACAATGTGTGTTTTCGATGAGCTTTTACTGACAAATCACTACTTTATTTGATTGTATTTTTGCTTTTCCATTTTTCAATATCAATAGAGAGATTCTCTTGCTCTTGCAAGATAGCACGATGACACAAAATGCAAAAATCCTATACCGAAATGTGCAAGGCCAAATAAGTACCCATTGCAGAATCTAATGATATATGAACGGCTGATTCGGTCAATTTATTGAGAATGTCTATTGTGCATGACTATTGTGAATTAGCGCACCTTGTGCACACATTCTTAACAAAAAACTGTAACAAATCTTTATGGTTTAAGTAGACATTATAAAATATTTCCAAGAGCAAGATAATCCCCCTAATATGACAACATCAAGTGACAGCTGTATTTGTATATGGCATGTAAACAAATATCAAGTGACAATTTAGAGCCGGCAAAATATGTCTTCCAATAAAATAGGGTAAACTAGAGCAGGCACCGATTATAATGAGGGGAATGTAAGTTTTCAAGTAGTTTTCAGCGAAAAATGGTTTTCAATGTGTTTTCGTTTGACAGATTTTACATGGATGAAAACACAAATTTTAGGGCGAAAACCAGTTTTTCACCACTTCCACTTCTATACCCGGTTAACTTGTAAGGGTAATTCAAGGTGGATTTAATTAGATGTTTTAATTTATTTACAAATGTGGAAAATGAGGTTCAAGTTACTTTTAATTCGATTTTCAATTTAACAATATTGCGGGACTAAGGGGTAATCACAAGTTTTAATTCAATTTTTAACGTAAACCATTGTGCGGAACTATGCTGACATACGACGATCGAAAAGGCGAGAGGGTCACAGCGGCGACGTGCTTCGAGAGCTGACCAAACGAAAAAAAAAACCTATGACGATGACCCTTTTGACCAGTGTGGTATGTGTTTGCGTATGTGGATGTGCTTTCGCTTCGAAGTTTACGAAGACGATGGGGATGTTGGAGTCTCAATCACTGCGGCAGTATAGCAAGGCATTATATTCGACGCAAAAATTTTGCAATATAAGTATCAGCTGAGTATCTGCAGAAAAACAACACTGTCGCAATATTACTGCAGTTATTTGATTGCTCGAACATCCCCGATACTGTATCAGTTCGTATAGCACAACAATGGTTCGCTCGCTTCCGTTCTGGAAATGTCGATTTATACTGATGAAATAATGTCTCTAGCGGCAAAATGGTAATAGGTGGTCGACCAAAATGGTACACATTTGTTTATTTATTTATTACTATAAATAGAAAAAAAATAAGATGGAAGTTTGATTAGAAATACGAAAATACTTTTTCGACTGCCCAATATCTAGTAAAATAATTTGCTTGAAGATAAGAGCTGCAAATTTAACTTGGCTTTTAAACGAAAGCCTAAAGCATAAAGCCGATTTGGATGTATGGCATTCAACTGTGCAACTCATATTGCTATAATACAAAGGTTGTAATCGAAAATGCTTAGAACAATCAATTGATAAAGATCTTGGTATTCCTATAATAAAGAAAGACAGCCGAATGAAATATATATTTAAACTCCGATGTCACCCAAACCCATTGGATAATGCTTTCGTATATTCCTGCCATCAAACACGCCTAAAAAGAAGAGATACATATGCCTGCGTCCTAAAAAGCAACGTTTCACCAAAACAGCTCAATGACTTCCTTGAGGTTGTCTAGTTTTTAAATGGTTTTAAGATTTTATAAGTTATTGACAGGTTTTTAAAACTAAAAGCGGATCCCATAAACAAATAAATATTGCAAAAAAATGTTAAGGTAAATAATTTGTTTGGTTATTTCTATGATTACACCAAATTGACTCTCTGAAAAGGCATGCTAGTACGTTCACAGTGTGATGAAGCGAATCGAATATATTCAGTTGGCTTACAGATGTCTATGCCGCATGAAGTAGCATATACTACATATGAATGCATTTCGTTCGTCAATTCAAATGTTATTTAAATTTGTTTAATGCATTAAACAAACATCAAATGTTTTAGTAATAAACATTCATATATTAAATATACATATGTATGTATGTATTATATTCCTCACATTCTTTATTTAAGAAGTCTGTTAACTCTACGGCTGTTATAACCATCCTTTAGACGGTAGTATACAATTGGTGATCAAAAAAGTATTACAAATGTTTACCTAAAAAATTTTTATTAAGCTTATTAAACTGAAATATAATTCATAATTTGAATCAAAATTTGTTACTTTTATCCTAAGCAGGTCTTCTTCACGCAAGTGAGGAGAGTTCTTGAGCGCCATTGACTTAGTAGTGGCCAGAAACAATTATTTTATATCAAGCTGTTCGTGATTTCCGGTCTTAAAACAAATATCCTTTGGGTAGCAAAAATTTGCCGCAGCCACTATGTAGAAATAGTGCTTGTAGACTTAACATTCCCAAATGGGTTGAGGCTGATCGACTTCGCCGGGGTCTGAAATAAGGTTATCTGTGGTACTAGATTCCAGCATAGAAAAATTCATCAAGCTGCCTGGCTGTCTTCGGATCGAAATACTACCAACCAGTTCGATCATGTTGTGATAGACGGGAGACACGTCTCCAGTGTTTTAGATGTGCGTGCGCTCTGAGGTCCTAACATCGACTAGGACCACTACCTTTTTGCAGCCAAGATTCGCACCCGCCTCTATGCACCTAAAAGGCACGTCAACAAACACAAGGAAAGTTCGACGTCGAGAAGCTGCAATCACAACAGACAGCCGAACGATTTTCTACTCGGCTTGCATTGCTCTGCTCTCTGAGAGCACTCGTCATCAATTCCGAATAAGGGAACTGTGGAACGGCATTTCAAACTCCTTACTTACAGCTGCAACCGAAATTATTGGTTTTCGGAGAATGCAAAAGGACAGCTGGTACGACGAGGAGTGCCGTGTCGCAGCGGAGAGATAACGGACTGCCTACCTCGCAACGTTACCACAACATGTGCGGGATTGGATAGATACCGAGAGTTGAAGAGGGAAGCGAGACGCATTTCCAGACAGAAAAAGAGAGAGGCCGAAATGCGTGAGTATGAAGAGCTTGACAAGCTGTCCGACAGGGGTAATGCTCGAAAATTCTACGAAAAAATGCGGCGGTTAACAGAAGGTTTCAAGGACGGAGCATACTCGTGTAGGACCCCCAAAGGTGATTTACTGACCGATGCCCAGAGCATATTAAAATTATGGAGGGAACACTTCTCCAGGCTGCCGAACGGCAGTGAAAGTACAACGCCAGGAGAAAGCGAACCCGATTCCCCAATCGATGACGGTGGAGCAGACGTTCCATTGCCCGACCATGAAGAAGTTCGAATAGCAATTACCCGTCTGAAGAATAACAAAGCAGAGGGGGCCGATGGATTGCCGGCCGAACTATTCAAACACGGCGACGAAGAACTGATAAGGAGCATGCATCAGCTTCTTTGTAAAATATGGTCGAACGCAAGCATGCCCAACGATTGGAATTTAAATGTGCTCTGCCCAATTCACAAAAAGGGGCATAAGTGTGCTCTATCCAATCCTCTCTCTATTCTTCAACATCGCATATAAGGTTCTACCGAGACTACGGTGGAAAATATTAAAACCTATCGTCCACAAACTGATTGGACCTTACCAGTGTCACTTCACGCCTGGAAAATCAACAAAACATATTATATTACATATACATATATATTCACAATGCGCCAAATCTTTGAAAATATCTTGAGGAATCACACGCACGAACTATTCGTCGATTTTAAAGCTGCTTTTGATAGCACGAAAGGAGCTGTCTTTATGCCGCTGTGTCTGAATTTGGTAACCCAGCAAAATTAACGCTACTGTGCTAACTGATGTTAAGCGATACCAAAGACTCCATCAGGATCGGGGAGGACTTCTCCGAGCTGTTCGAAACCAATTGGCCTCAACAACCGCGCTGTCAGTTCTGTTTTCTGCAGACTGAATAAGAAAGCGAAGCAAATGAGTCTGGTAGTAAACGAGGGCAAGACAAAATATCTCCTACCATCAAACAAGCAGGGATAATAACTGTGTTTCCAAAATCTCAATTGTATTTTTCCCGGTTACTAAAATTTTCGCAAACAGCTCTTACGTATTTATATTAAAAGATGACTAGTGTTTTGAATATCCATAGCCACAGAATAAAATTTTAAATTTTGATATTTTTTTTTCAAACTCAAATATGTATACAGTCAAGCCTGGGTAAGCGAAAACTGGATAAGTAAGAAAACTCTATAAGTGAGAGAAATGGCCAGGACTCGTCATTTTAAGCTCCCAAAACCTCGACTAGCGAGAAACAGAAAAGATAGTCGTTTTTCCCTTATGGACCTCCGTAAATGAGACTGCTATTTATCTATACCTCTATAATCGACAGTTGAGCTTTATTTATTTATGTATGTCGGCGCACCCTAATAATGTGTGGATATTGGTATGCATGCGTGAGTGTATGTGTATGAGTGTAGAAGACTAACCGTGCGATTCTGTACTGTGATACAGTCTCAAGTCTCTAAATTTGAGATTTTAAGTGAGAGACAATTTTTGAGACTTGAGACGATTTTGCTATTCTGTAAGTGACAGTCACAAAATCTATTACATTTCATTATTCAGAGATGTTTTTACACTTGAATGAAAATAAATATGTCGATAACAAATATTAAATTTTCTATAACATAGTCAAAAAACATAATTATCAATGAAAATAAAATATATGTTGACTTTGTTTCATAATAATTACGAAATTTATGTAAAATTGATTTATTTTTAACCTTTTCGTGTTTGAGTTGCTTACAAAATATAAAAAAACGACAGTCGACAGGCAGACAAGAGTTCTTTTTAGTTTTGAGACTTGCTAACTATCAGGTCTCAAATTTGAGGCAATATTTTGAGACTAACGCTAGAGACTATTTAGTGAATAGTAACTAGTCACAAATTGAGACTTTACCACAAAATGTCTCAAATAGAGACTAGAGACTGGTTACAGAATACCGCTATAAGTTCAACATAATTGTATCAGCCATTGATTGTGTTGTGATTGGTTGTCTGCATGTTGTCGCTTTGGGAAGTACCGTTTTAGCGGGGCGCCAGCGTGGTGACGCTTTGTGTAAAAAGCGTAAAAACGCCAGCGGCGATGTTTCTGGCCATGTTACAGTGTTCCCAACTTAGGGGTTTTCCCCCCAGATTTAGGAGGTAAATAAGTGAGATGGGATTTTTTTAGGGGTTTAAAATTTTTAGGGGTATTTTCAGGGATTTTTTGACTCTTCAATTAAAAACATGTGACGCAATTAAACTTACTTTTTCAAAGTAATCATGCTGAACCTGTCAAATTGTTCGAGGATTTGTTTTTGTTATACAAAAATTTGCTTAAACGACTTGTTGTTCCTTCACAATTGGAAAAATTGGTGGACTCTTAACTGGTAGAATATAATTTCCAGGAACATCTGATGCATATAGCTTCAATGTATTTTGGTTTTGACTTTCATACCATATCTTAAGAACTTGAGGAAAAGGATCTGTTGGATGTCAGGGAACGATGCAAGACCTTTTTATGTTCTCTGGCCAAGCAGAATCAGAAAAGGCTTCCGGATAATTTATCATTGTTGAAAACTGTTGCTGATTTGCACCCAAGAGTTGCTACATCTGAAGTCAAACTCGATATAAAACCAATATTAAATTACATTCAGCGAACTCATATATGTATGTACATATAAGTTAAAAAAATGACATCGAGTCTGAGTGGCACCAATTAAGCAATAAAATATGGACAAATACCTCTTCTTCAGCTGGTTTTTATTTGGAAGTGTATAATGACTGTGACGCAGCTGACTCCCGAAAGCGTAACTTTATAGAGCGTCTACTGTAAATATTTTTTAGGGGGACAACTCAATAATTAAGGCGATTTTAGGGGTTTTTGACACAAATTTAGGGATAAATATTTTTGAGAGTTGGTAACACTGCAATGTTAGCTAATTGTCCGACCGATGGCGAATGCCTCTCCAATTATGGTAGTCGTATGATGACGACACTTATCACAAAATGCCGCGACATGGACGTGGAGGAAATTGCAGTTTCTGTGACGCTTGCAAAGATGGCTCATGTTGATAACAGATTGCAGCGCCTAACCTTTACTTCAAATATGCGTACCAGAAGTGAATTACAAACCGAGCTTAAAGCATTCACGTTCAACAAAAGAAAGAAAATTCTGCAAGAAGAAATGTCTTCATCTGACATAAAGCGTCCCAAAATTTCAACAATCAAATGTCATTTCTGTGGAAAATTAGGCCACAAGTTGATGGAATGTCGAGCTAGACAGCATCAAGATCATCCTTCGTCACATGTTATGAATAGTAGCGGAAGGAGTGCATTTGGCCACCAGCAAAAAACGAATGTAACCTGCTTTAAGTGTGGTGAACTTGGTCATATTTCAACACATTGCAGTAAGTTCAAAATGGATAAGGTCAAGGATACACACCAGACGAAAAGAATGGAGCTATGCGAAGTTGTTGAGCCCAAAGGAGACAGGATTCATCATGGTCAGACGTTTATAACAACATTCGACTGTGGAGCGGAATGCTCATTAATAAAACAAAAGATAAGTATCAAATTAGTTGGTAAAAGAATTAACAAGGTAGTGATGTTAAAGGGTATTGATAGTGACGGCATATGTAGCACATTGCAGATACTTAGCAACGTAAAAATTAGTCAACACTGTATTGAAGTTTTGTTTCATGTTTTGGACAATGAATATTTGAAAAATGATATTATTATTGGTCGAGAAGTACTCTCCCCTGGATTTAATGTTATAATATCACCAGGAAATTTCGAAATTATTAGATCAAAAAATGTAAACTATTGTTCAAATGATGAGGAATTTTGTGAATTAAATACTGATCTTGTTGGGGATAGAGATAAATTACAAGATTTATTGGAAAAATATTCAAAATCTTTTATTAAGGGAATTCCTTCGAGTAGAGTTATTTCGGATGAAATGAAAATTAAATTAGTAGACCCAAGAAAAATTGTTCAAAGAAGACCATATAGGCTTAGCCCAAATGAAAGAGAATTGGTACGAGACAAGATTAATGAATTATTGCAATGTAAAATTATAAGGCCAAGTTGCTCACCTTACGCTAGTCCCATAATGTTGGTTAATAAAAAAGACGGCACTCATCGTTTGTGTGTTGATTACCGTGAGTTAAATTCTAATACAGTCGCAGATAGATATCTCTTGCCCCTTTATCAGACCAGATAGCCAGGAGCGAAATACTTCATATGTTTAGATATGGCTAGTAGGTATTATCAAATTCCCATGCACGAAGAATCGGTAGAGTGTACAGCATTTGTCACTCCAGACGGGCAATATGAATTTTTGGCAATGCCTTTTGGGCTCAGGAATGCCCCTTCAATATTTCAACGCACAGTTATTCAAACACTTGGAGATCTTGCAAATACGTTTGTTGTCGTTTATATGGATGATGTAATGGTGGCTGCTGCAACAAAAAGTGATTGTCTCACGAATGCTGGACTCTCATTCAATATAAAAAAATGCTCTTTTCTTAAGTCAACAGTTCAATATCTGGGATATAAGTGAGTGCAAGTGAAATCCGCCCGAATTCGCGTAAAGTTATAGATTAACGCTTTACGCCAATTTATTGGATTGCCGTCTTATTTCAGGCAATTCATGAAAGGATTCTCCTGTTTTATGAAACCGTTATATCTTTTAACTTCGGAGAAGAATGATTTTGTTTGGAGATCAGAACATGAAGAAATTAGACAAAAAGTTATTTCTATCCTTACGCAAAAGCCAGTCTTAGTAATTTTTGATCCGAACCACCCTATTGAGTTGCATACCGATGCAAGTTCTCGGGGATACGGTGCTATCATGTTACACAAAATCAACAACAAATGGCATGTCATTGAATATTTTAGTAAAGCTGCTTCTCCTGCTGAATCACGGTATCATTCTTATGAGTTGGAAACTGTTGCTGTTGTTTTGTCTATAAAACATTTTCGCCATTATTTATTAGGTAGAAATTTTGTTGTCTTCACTGATTGTAACTCACTTAAAGCATCAAGAACTAAAGAAGATCTATGCCCCAGGGTACAAAGATGGTGGGCGTATTTACAGTCTTTTACATTTGACATACAATTAAAAGAAGGTTAACGAATGTCTCATGTTGACTTCTTTTCAAGAAATCTGCCTTCAGCAGAGTTGACTTGCAAAATTCCAGAAAAACGAGTTAATTTGGCAGAAATATCTGACAATTGGCTTTTTGCCGAACAGCGGCAAGATTCTGAAATAGTTGATATTGTAAATAAAGTAAAAGAAAATTCTCTTGCTGAGGATATTGCTAAAACTTACGAGTTGAGAGCAGGAATATTATATCGAAAAATTCAGCGAAATGGTAGAATTCGATCTTTACCAATTGTTCCTCGACCATTTAGATGATCCGTAATAAATCAGATCAATGAGTCCATCATGCATTTGGGATGGGAGAAGACCTTAGATAAGGCCTACGACTATTACTGGTTTGATAATATGCCCAAGTATATTCGGAAGTTTGTTCAGAACTGCATTACGTGTAAAATGTCAAAGTCTTCTTCGGTAAAGTTCAAGTAAGTCTTCATCCAATACCAAAAGTAAATACACCTTGGGACACCATTCACATCGACATAACTGGAAAGTTGAGTGGCAAGTCTGATCAGAAGGAGTATATCATTGTTCAGGTGGACACCTTTACCAAATTTGTTTATTTAACCCACACGCTTAAAATTGATGCTGAAAATTGCATAAATGCTGTCACATAGAGGTGAGGACACGAGCAGGCCAAAATATTTCAGCTGCAGCAGCCTATAACAAGGAGCAATTTGATAAAAACAAGGCTAAAGTAGTTGGATGCAGGGTTGGGGATTTCGTATTATTAAAAAATGAAAAGAGGCATTAAACAAAGCTAAGTCAAAAGTTTAAAGGGCCGTTTCAAATAACCGAATTGTTAAAGGCGAATAGATATATGCTCAGGTCTTTGACAAATAATATAAAATATAAATATGCTCATGATGACATAAGAAAAATGCCAAATGGGCACATAACAGTTGAGTTTGAAAGTTGTGATAAGGATTTAAGTAATGAAATAATTGAAAAAGACACTGTTGAAAGAGACAGTACAGGTGCCTTCAGGGCTAGTAATGAAATTTGTAATAATAATGAAATCTGTAATTATAATGTAAGCACAAGTGCAAAACAATTGTTTTGATCATGACGTGTGGCGCATTAGATAACATAATGAATGGTTAATGATAATGTAAAAATGAGCTAAGTCGCAGAAAACAATTTGTATTAGTAAAAAAAAAATGTAAATTGTAATGGAAATTATAATTTTAGAAGTTATAATAGAATAAAATTTATAAGATGGTTAATTGGTAACAAAGCATCTTTGGTAAAATAGCACGAGGTCGTGTACTGGTCAGGATGGCCGTGTCGGCGCACCCTAATAGTGTGCAAATATTGGTATGCGTATGTGAGTGTATGTGTATACAGTTTAGGGAATTTCACTAGAAGACTAAGTTCCTCATAATTGTATCAGCCGTTGATTTTGTTGTGATTGGTTGTATGCATGTTGTCGCTTTGGAAAGTACCGTTTTAGCGAGGCGCCAGCGTGGTGACGCTGTCGCCGAGTGTGGTTCGGTGGTAGAAAGAAGAAGGAATGATCAGTTTAGTTGCGTTTTAGAACTCAGTGAACAAAGCCGAAACTCGCTGCGCTAATACCATGCCAATAAACGACAAGCATGCTGCAATATGTGTATTATTTAGGAGGAACTATAGCTACAATAAAAATATATACATACATAAAAGATACACACATACAGAAACAAATGACAAAACAAATTATATTTTTAACATCTGCTATTATACATGGTTTGCCCGGAAAGTAATAGGACTGAATCGGTTTAAAAAAAATTTATTGAACCAATTGTTACTATTCTCTAAAATCTTTCAAAATATGCTCCTTCTGCGTCGATACATCGCTGCCAGCATTGAAGGCGTGACGGAAGGCATTCTCCGGAATAGCCTTGAGGAGCCGAGGTGTATGATGTTTGGATCCCCTCTGTGGCATGTGCCACACAGAAGATTGTCTCTTTGTCTCGGGATCATACTCAAAGATCTATAACTCGTCACCTGTGATTACGTTATTCACAAATTGGGGATCACTTCCACATATGTTCAAATTTTTTTGGTACCCTTTCAGTCGCCGGTCTGGTCATCAGTGAGCACTTTTGGGGCCATTTTCGCGCACACCTTGCGCATGTTCAAGTGCTCCGTCACAATGTCATAAACCAGAGATTTTGATAAACTTAACATCTGGGCAATATTACTCGATGGTCTGAGTTTAAATTTTAAATATGTTTCATGAAACGTTTTGTAATTTGATGCATACTAGTAGAATTAATTTTCAATTTCAAATGATTAAAAACATTTATTGATTGAGAACTAACAGGCTTAATTCACCTTATTAAGTATTGAAATATCAAAAGTCAGTTGCTGCGAAATAATTTCCATTTTTTTCTGCTGGTGATGAGCACTGCTTCCGATTTGTGATTGGCAAGTTCGAGTTTTGAACTCGTTAGCTACTTCTTTATCTTTACTACAGTATACTTTGTATTTGATGGAGCTCCTTAGCTACTATTGTCACCGCAATATCATCTGCATATCTAATTATTTGCATTTCTTTCGGTAGAGAGAGGCGCAATATTCCGTCATATAATGTATTCCAAAGAAGTGGGCCTAGCACAGAGCCTTGTGGCACACCACCCGATACCCTATACTTTTTGGTCCTTTGTCAGTGTCGTGAAGCAGGATCCTATTGGACAAATAGCTTTGTATGATGGACAGAAAATAGTGCGGTGTTTATTTGAGAAACTATGCACACATTATATGGGGCCAATGGGCCGAATTAAACGCGTTTCTCACATCAAAGGTGACGACCGCACAATATTCTTTTTTTTCCATACATCCACCTATCTCCTTCAATAGCCTTTTCTGTTGTATCTGTAACTTTCTTGATTGCATCATGAGCTGAACTCCTTCTACGAAAGCCGTATTGGTTTTCCGTGAGACCACCATCTCATTCCAGTTGATTTTCTAGACGGTTACAGATTATCCGCTCCACGATTTTTCCCCATCGTATCGATCATACAGAGTGGTCGATAGGAGCTTGGTTCTCCTGCGGGTTTGTTTGGCTTCTGCAGGAGTACTAGCCGTTATACTTACTAAATTTTTGGAAACACTCCTTCACGAAGGCAAAGTGTGCACGAATCTGAATCCGAAAATGGCTTTGAATCATATCTGATCGCAATTTTATCCCTATTCGGGATGCCATCTAATCCGGATGCTTTGCTGTTTTCAAAGCGCTCAGCAGCTTGTACGACTTCCAGCCCGCTGATTTCTGGCGCATCTACGACTTCTTCTTAGTAGAGTGCACGAGTAGTTTCAACGTTTTCAAAGTGTATTGTGAGGACATCAATGACGATAAACATGTGGGCCAATCACCCAATCACCGGAAATTCCATCGAAACTGTGCGCGAATTCATCAAAAATCAGCCGAAACCATCATTGAAATGCATTGATATAGAATTGAACATCTCCAAAACATCGATTTATTGCATTTTGACGGAATATTTGGGCTTACGAAAGGTGTGTGCACGGTTTTTTACGCACAAATTGACTGACAACCAAAAATTGCTCAGAATCCAACATTCGAAGGACATCATTAAAGAGGTCAAAAAAGACAAAAACTTTCTTTACAATATTGTGACTGATGACGAAACGTGGTGTTTCCCCATATGATCCCAAAACGAAACGCCAGAGTGCCGAAACCCAAAAAATCGCGCATGGAGAAGTCAAAAGTGAAGACAATGCTGATTTGTTTTTTATGATTCCAAGGGTATTGTTCACAAGAAATTTGTTCCACCCTGCCAAAACGTTAATGCGGTATTCCACCTTAGAGTTTTGAAGCGTTTGATGCACCGTATTCAACGTGTTCGGCCCGAATATCGCGAAGACAAAAGTCGGCGTTTGGTGCACGATAATGCGCTGTCTCATCGATCGACGCTTGTGACCGATTATTTGACCAAAATCACATTTTAACCATTAACCACTCCTCGTATTCACCTGATATGGCACCGTGCGACTTCTTTCTTTTCGGAAAGTGCATTTACCCGTGAAAGGAAAGCATTATGCAGACGTAGAGACCATTCAAAAGGCTTGCACCGGCATTCTGGCGGCCATGCCGGCCAACGAGCTAAACCACTCGTTCGACATGCTCTTGGACCGTGCAAAAAGCTTTATTGAAGCGGAAGGAGACTATTTTGAATAAAATAAATTGATTTTGCCCAAAAAACCATTTGTTCTGTTTTTTTTTTAATCTTGTTTACTTTGGAAAGCACCTTGTAGTTTCTTGTGTTAGCGATCTTATTTGTGCCTGATCTCCTAGAACCTAATCTATCTCCTCTCTATATCCTTCCGTAATTCTGTGCTTTGTTTAGTTCTAACGGTATCTCTCCTTTAGCTGTCTCTTTAACTCTTGAGACATTTTCGACAATCAAAGTTTAAATTTGTTTAACCGCAGAAGTATGATTGCGTAAGACATGACAATTGCTTCTGGTCGCAGGGGTGATACGGTGTTTTTCTTCCTTTTGTTTTTATTTTTTTGCACTTCACTTGGTATCGTGTTCCAAGTATCTTCCCTTGTCGAGTCCTTTTCTCCTCCCCCTCGATTTATGCTTTCTTCTGTTTTCACTGGTTCATCGTGTTTTAGTCCTTTTTGGTAGGGTCCTTTATTTTATCTCCTTGTCATCATGTGGTTTTTTTGGTGTAACTTCAATAGTCGTCTGTTCGATAGCTACGGTTCTACCTATGTTAGATTCCCGTTGTCGAATATGGCCATCTTGTGCACGGGTGTAGAGCTTCGATATTGTCCTTAGCAGTTCCCTCATGGGGTTGTTGATAGAGCACTGTGGCGGACGCATCATATCCGTTAGCTTTTGGATCATTTCTCCCAGTTTATTCGTTGAGACTGTGCTTCTTTCAATATCGGTGTGTTCTGTTGAAGCGTTGGTGGGGACAATTTTGAACTCGCAGGTCTCTGTGCGGAGAGCACCTTCACTGGCGATATATCCAAACGCTAAGCTTTTTTAAAGGGATCTACTTCTAAACTCGAACATTGACTGACGACACCGCTAAATTTGTTGCTGCTATTGTTGTTGTTGTGGGTTTTTTCATTAATTGTTTCCATTTAACAGTTTTACCAGCGCATCGTGTGCAGGGGTCGGACCGAAACAGACAAGAACGGGTCAGTTACCTGAGGCCTGACCTACACTTTACCGCTTTCGGAAACCTCAGACGAACCGGCACTCGCCCGGAGCAGCGCAGGCCCGAAGGAGCTGGTTACGGATTCACATCGTGGCTGACTCTTCGGCAGAGCTGACTCACATCACCATCTCCAAACCACCAGTGAAAAACAGGTGATGATGTTTCAAGGATCGGTCTTATTTACAGCCGCACCTAACATGGTGAACACGCTGACCAGGAAGCTGCTCACTTTGAGTGCGTCTGGTTTTTGAACGGTCACCTATATTAGAGAGGCGCTAACTACTCGCCTCTGTCGCAGGAGTTTCATTGGCTTAGCTGGCCTTTAAACCGCATTCTTCACTCCTGCCGCTCATCGTCGAGCATTGCTTATTCGTTGTAACTTATTTCGCAACTAACCTGCTACTACAGGCCGTCCGGCTATCCGAGACTTGCCGAACCCCCCCGGTAGCTTAGAGCTTAGCTCAGATGCCTGATCGCGTAAGATACAAGACCTCGTTTGTGTGTGTTAGTGACAATCTGTTTAAATACATATACGACCATTTACGCTCCTTTAGCACATGCTAAGGTTTTGCCAATCCCTGTAACAGAAATGGTTCATAGGTTATTTGGTTGGTTATCCATTCGTTACAGTAAACTGGTTCAAAGGTTACCTCGTCACTTTCTAATGGTTATTTGTTTGATTGTTAATTGGTTCCAATCTAAATTTTCCTTCTTACAATAATTTTCTGTCTAACTTTGTCAAATATAATCCAATGCTGCTGTCAAGTTTCAATAGAATACGATAAGACGGCATTAGGTTTCCGGGTTTTTTTTGCCTGACTCGGCTTCATGCCATTATATCAAATTTGCAGTTGAATGGTAATGAAAAGAAACATATAACTTATGTGCCAAGATATGCAAATCCACCTAACTGAACGTCGTTCACACCCATCGAAAGATATTGGGCGATTTTAAAAAACATTATGAAGAGGCAAAAGAAGTTGCTAACACCGCAAACAATTTTTTGCAAAAATGGTTTTCATCAAGCAAACAAATTACAATATATACTTTTAAGAGGCTCATTGTTTCGTGCACTAATTTCATCATGGGCAAGCATTATGGAGTATGTATATATACTCCATTATCATTATTTGTTTGTTAAAAATCTTATATATATTTATGATTTAAATATACCTTATGTTAATTGTTGTACTATGTACAATAGTTGCCACATTAATTTATAGGTGCTTTATATTCACACATTATACAAATCTATATAAGTTAATTTAAAAATAATATTTTAAATTTAATATAATATAATACTATTTTAAATTAATGAATTTAGAGCTATTAGCATTTAGCAATGAAGGTTTTCATAATTAAAAAACTAAGTGGTGAAGGAGGAACTTACCTCCTAAATTCACAGATATCGAAAATGAATGGAAATATTTAAGTTATTTTATTTATTTGTTAATGTTTCGACATTATACCTTGCGAGACGGGTAAAAGCTAGGTAACAGGGGAAAAGTAGGTTATTTCTTTGGGTAGTCATTGGTCATAGAAAACTGGTGCATATGCTACCTCGACCCTTGCTATGTGTTATTTGTTCGGTTATTCATTAGTCACCACTGCCGTCCTAAAGGCAATACTAGAATTGTATTAACGAAAACATTTTCACACTCTTTTTCTCTGTTGGGAATTCGATGTCATTTATTTCTGAAGGTAATTCTTCCAAAGTCCCAAATTTTTCACTACTGAATTTATTGGCGTTAAGTCATCTTTAGATTGGTATAATGTTCTAATCACAGAAGGAAGAGGACTTAGATTGCTAACATATTTGCCAGACACAATCCACCAATAAAATGTCAAAATTTTATGATATATGGAATTCTGGATCTGCCAATTCAATATTGCGCGAAATGTTCCAGCATTGATGTTATGGTCTGGATGATTAGCCGAAATACACTAAATCATCCAGAAATCCGCCGAAAATTTGTAATTATTTACACGCAACTTTAAAAACGGACTTAATTTTGTCCACATTTTCCAATTCCCGATCCGGTATACTCACTGTATGCATAGCACGTGTGGTGAATGGTTACGCATGAGGTGCAGCGGGGAAGAAACTCGAACCTCTGTTGTACTGGAAGCGCCTTGAAAGTAATTGCCTGCCTTAGCGTGTTCCTTCGACTTACACTTTTGACAGATTGATTGTTTTGTATTTGCACCAACTAAAGCTGATGTCGCCCTGTCCATGTGTGGCTGCTTCATGTGATGGGGTTGTGGCTCCGAACACAAGTTTTGTCTTTGAATTTTGAAATAATTAAACTGGTCGTATTTAAGTTGCTCTTCCCACATTTATCGGGTGGCAGAGTCCAGCATTATAATAACATGAAATAGAAAATTGTATTGAAAATATTAAACATTTATTATCGTAGACCTTTTTGAGACTTGCAATTGCCATCGGATAATTTTCTTCCGTCATTTGAATTTCGAGTGATGGCAGCAACCGAGTTATAGCAGCAGCAATGTGATGACAGTAGCGGAGTGCTGGCAGCGGGGAAACAGTTTTAATTTATTCCCGCACTTTAGTTTTTACCTATTCTTTTAATTTACGACAATTTAAAAAGTTTTTTTTAAAGATTTTTTCAACCGGCTCTTTCATCACTGCAAGTTAATTTCTTGGCATTACGTATGTTTCACGAAATTTTAATACTCCACACTACGCATTTATGTATATCTGTTTGTAAATGCGAATTTCTAGAACACACTCCACGCTATTTACCTTTTTTTCTTTCTGCTATTACAGGATTAGGTAAGTACCGGTTTACTTCAATAAGAGCGCTAGTTAAGGAATGTATTCCTTATAAAGTAAGCAACATCAAAACAACCTTTTTTTTCATTAAACAGGATGCAGAAACAACTTTGAGTTGGAACAATTGAAATGCACTATCACTACAACAAACAATCCTAAACAACCAAGTATCAAAACAACATTTAGTTTGAATACCACAACAACCTTATCTTAAAACAAAGCAATTGTATCTAAGCAAGCAATATTATGTAAACAAACCTAAACAAATAATATAATCTGTATCATAACAAACTATCAACTAGTAATAAGTAAACATACTAGTTAGTATAAATAGAAGTAAGAACCATGTAATAAGTTAGTCTTAAGAGTACACATTTCGGTGCAGCTCAAAATATATTCTTTTGACTCATTTTTACTTCCGGATAAAAATTAACTGGTTGCTCAACCGGGATGGCAAATTTATTTGCTATCCAAAACGCCAGAATTTATTCCGAAAGGAATAAATCAAAAAATTCCACAGGAAGTAGGACTTCCAGCACTAAATGCCTGAGAAAAGTGCAGAAACTAATGGCAATTGATATAAGTATAAGTCCTGTAACAGCGGACAATACTTCCAGAATGAATCAAGAGCAGATTCCGAAAAAACGGACAGCGGCGAATTCAGCAAGGTTCACAATAGATCCTGGAATGGCGGACAGCGACAACTCCTGAAAAAGTGGAACAAGGTAAGAAAGTATCTTCTTCTTATTTGGCTTAGACACCGCTTACGCGATTATAGCCGAGTTAACAGCGGCGCGCCAGTCGTTTCTTCTTTTCGCTACGTGGTGCCAATTGGATATTCCAAGCGTAGCCAGGTCCTTCTCCACTTGGTGCTTCCAACGGAGTGGAGGTCTTCCTCTTCCTCTGCTTCCTCCGGCGGGTACTGCGTCGAATACTTTCAGAGCTAGAGTATTTTCGTAAACAAGTATAGGTCCTGAAATAATGGATAATACTTTCACCAAGATTCGCAATAGACCCTGAAAAAGCGGACAACGTTGAATCCTGAAAAATCTTGAAACATTGGACAGTTAATTTCAGTTAGGAAGAAGCAAAGATGGTCCAAATCCAAGCACAAGTAACTGCATTGATGGTAATTATAAACAAGCAACAAGAGGAATTTATACAAATTTATCCTCAATCGAAAAGTGAATATTTCCACGAGCAACACCAATTACCCAAACAAAGGTACCGAAAACAAGGCAAGCCAAAAAGGAAAATGGTTGTTGAATTCTAGAAAATTAACGCTAATTCAAAACGAACTAAAAGAAGATATCACTTGAAACACGAAAAAGTAATTAAGTATATAATATAGAAAGGTATTAATTGTAAACAGAAAAAATTAATCAAACACATACGAAAAGTGAAAATTTCCACAAACACAGCCAATAATTCCAAAAAAGCACCGAAAACAAGGCAAGTCAAAAAAGGAAAATTACTGTTGAATTCTGTAAGAGGAAAGAAAGCATCATAAGAAACATGCAAAAATAATTATTTACTATATAATAGAATATAAAAAGGTAAACAAATAAAATAAATAATTATTATAAGCCGACTTCAACCCTAGATGTTTTGAAATGAGGACATTTCATTTTAACAGAGGGGAGAGTTAAGGAATGTATTCTTTATAATAGTAACAAACACCAAAACAACCTTTTGTTTCAGTAAACTGAATGCAGAAACAACCTTCAGTTGGAACAAGTGAAATGCACTATCACTACAACAAACAATCCTAAACAAACAAGTATCAAAAGAACATTGAGTTTGAATACCACAACAACCTTATCTTAAAAAAAAGCAATTGTATCTAAGCAAGCAATATATATGTAAACAAACCTAAACAAATAATATAATCTGTATCTTAACAAACTATCAACTAGTAATAAGTAAACATATTAGTTAGTATAAATAGAAGTAAGAACCATGTAATAAGTTAGTCTTAATGTGGTGAACACATAGACGGCGACAGACTGCAAACTACATCTGTCAAATATTAAAATACACACGTTCTTAAGGGCAGTGTTATTTTGACAGCTGCACGACTACACGACTGCAGGCCGACAGTTGTCGTTCTCGCTAACTTCAATATCCTCCTATTTTTGCCAACGACAGTAGAGTTGACAGTAGAATGGAAGATAGAAAGAGGAGGTAGAGTGGTGATGCCACTAATATGTAAAATGTCAAATTATTCACAGCTCTAACAAACTTGACGTTATTTTACAAATAAAAGCATAAAATAGCTATATCATAGCTCTATTATATCATTTGTAATAACAATTGATAATTTAAAGCAAAAATATTGACCTATTTACTTATTTTTTGCATAAAAAATTTCACTTTGAACAAAATATTAAAATTTCATTGAAGTGAAAGGGATTAGTATGGCCACAACGAAATTGTGTACATACAAAATGGACAACTGCGTTGTTTTGTGTACATGCCGGCCATTGTGTTGTTGTTGCTTCTCAAAATGTACATGTAGTAAGATGAACAACAACGTTTTCAGTTCACTGTCGTGCTACTGCAGTCTGTCGCAGTCATTGTGTTTACACTTTAAGAGTATACGAGTACACATTTCGGTGCAGCTCAAAATATATTCTTTTGACTAATTTTTACTTCTGGTAAAAATTAACTCGCTACAACAGTAAATAAATCAAAACGATTTTGGATATAAGTGAAGTTCCATTATGTATGGAACTCGATTTTTTTTGTATGGCCAATGCGGACACGCTTGCAGAAGTCCAGACGAAGTTCATCAATCGTCGTTGGCTTGTTGGCATAGACCATAGGCTTCACGTAGCACAAGAAATAGTCTAACACACTGTCTGGGCCATTTCGTGAGATAACACACGTTCACCAAACTTGGTTTTCAATAAATCGATTGTGACATTCGCTGTGTGGCGTGTAGTGCCATCTTGTTGAAACCACATATTGTCCAAGTCCATATCATCCAATTTGGGCCAAAAATATTAGGTTATCATTAAGCGGTAGCGATTCCCATTCACAGTAACGTGGCGGTTTTGATCATCAAGGAAATATGGCATAATGACTCAGCTAGCCTATAAATCCCACCAAACCGAAATTTTTTCGGGATTCAATGGTGACTCATGGAGTACGTGTTTACTGCTGCCTAACCAATAACGCATATTTTGCTTATTATTGAAGCCATTCAGTCAGAAATTAGCCTTATCGCAAAAGATGATTTTTCGATGAAAATCCGGATCATTTTCAAGTTGCGGTTTCAGTTAATAATTTGATCTTCTAAGGATGAAGGCCAAGAAATTTACGCGAAAATCCCCACAACTACGTAACGCAGATGCCCAACACTTGAGAACAACATGTGAGAGACTGATTTGGGTCTTTCTCTATTGATGCGCTAGGTGCAGCAATATTCTCGACACTACGGGCACTTCTTTGAATCACTGGCACGAGAACTTTTGTACTGCGCCTGTGGCTTAAAATTTTTCCACTAAACGCCACTGCTACTGACTCCGAATTTTGGTAGTAAGTTTTATTAATTTTGACTCGATGTTGAATCGTACATCTTTCCATGACGAAATGGCAAACCATACCATGACGTCGTTTGCTGTCCTTATCGGTCTACTTTTGTATCGTGTTTATTGAAAACTCCGTTATATGAGTATGCATTTAGCACATATTGTTATTATTTTGTTTATATCACTTGTGATTATTTTTGTTTAGGTATCACTGCACTTCTACTTTACTGATATCATATGTATATGTATCTTTTTCTTCTTTATTGGCGTAGACACCGCTTACACGGTTATAGGCGAGTTTACAACAACACGTCATTCATTTACTTCATTTTCGCTGCTTGGCGCTAATCGGAGATTCCAAGGGAAGCCAGGTCCTTCTCCACCCGTTCTTTCCAACGGAGTGGTGGTCTTCCTCTTGCTCGGCTTATTGCAGTGGGTACTCCGTCGAATACTTTTAGAGCTGGAATGTTTTCGTTCATTCGGACGATATGATTTAGCCAACGTAGCCGCTGTTTTTTAATTTGCTGAACTAAGTCAATGTCATCGTATATCTCATATTGCTCATCGTTTCATCGAATGCGATATTCGCCGTGGCAAATACGTAAAGAACCATAAATCTTTCAATCTGTTCGTCGACGAGCAAAAGAGTTATATTAGTTTTGTAAATAGTAATAAATTAGTTATGTCAATTAATCTGGTCGGCCCGTCCATTTGTCTGTGCGAGCGATAACTTGAGTAAAAATTAAGATATCTTGATGAAACTCTTTACAAGTGTTTCTAGGCAAAAAATTGGGATCGTGTTTGTAGGTGGGCGTAATCGGACCACAGCCACTCCCACAAAACGCCATTAAACGAAAACTAATAAATTGTCATAACTAAGCTCTAAATTAATATATAGAACTGTAATTTGGCATAGGGAATCGCAGGCATCTGCAGGCAAAAAAGTAGAAAAAGTGGGCGTGGACCCGCCCTCTAATAAGTTTGAAGAAGTTCATAACCACTGAAGCTACAGTAACCGTCAGTGTCAAAATAGATGAAATCGGATGAAACTCCGCCCACTCCTCTAATAACGGTACTGTTAAAAACTACTATAAACGCTATAAATTAATGACTAAATACGCCAGAGACATTAAATTTTTGTATACGTCTGGTGTGGAAATCACGAGGCAAATACCACAAAAAGAATTTAAAAATATGAAAGTTGGAGTTCGCAATGGCAAATATGAATTGCTGAAGTTCGTTCGTATGAGAGTTTTAAAGCTGCTTTGTTTGGTTTTTTTAGGTAAAAAGACAAGGTTTCATTATTTTATTCACAAATTGTTGGTTTTTTTAGGTAAAAAGACAAGGTTTCATTATTTTATTCACAAATTGAAGTCTAATCTTCTTTTATTTTCAGCGTTCACTTGAAGCGACAGATATAGGGATTGTTGCTCCAATCTTTAAAACACGATGCACTGTTTTGAAAATTTTTGCATCGCAACAATTCAACGCGTCTAAAAAAGTTTTGGATCTCTTTGTTTGATTTAACCAGTTCCTGAAAATATATTCAAAATTTTAGTTAGAAAATATAATCTGAACCATTTGTTCTGTTTTTTTTTTTTAATCCTGTTTACTTTGGAAAGCACCTTGTAGTTTCTTGTGTTAGCGATCTTATTTGTGCCTGATCTCCTAGAACCTAATCTATCTCCTCTCTATATCCTTCCGTAATTCTGTGCTTTGTTTAGTTCTAACGGTATCTCTCCTTTAGCTGTCTTTTTAACTCTTGAGACATTTTCGACAATCAAAGTTTACATTTGTTTAACCGCAGAGGTATGATTGCGTAAGACATGACAATTGTTTCTGGTCGCAGGGGTGATACGGTGTTTTTCTTCCTCTTGTTTTTATTTTTTTGCACTTCACTTGGTATCGTGTTCCAAGTATCTTCCCTTGTCGAGTCCTTTTCTCCTCCCCCTCGATTTATGCTTTCTTCTGTTTTCACTGGTTCATCGTGTTTAGTCCTTTTTGGTAGGGTCCTTTATTTTATCTCCTTGTCATCATGTGGTTTTTTTGGTGTAACTTCAATAGTCGTCTGTTCTATACTTACGGTTCTACCTATGTTAAATTCCCGTTGTCGAATATGGCCATCTTGTGCACGGGTGTAGAGCTTCGATATTGTCCTTAGCAGTTCCCTCATGGGGTTGTTGATAGAGCACTGTGGCGGACGCATCATATCCGTTAGCTTTTGGATCATTTCTCCCAGTTTATTCGTTGAGACTGTGCTTCTTTCAATATCGGTGTGTTCTGTTGAAGCGTTGGTGGGGACAATTTTGAACTCGCAGGTCTCTGTGCGGAGAGCACCTTCACTGGCGATATATCCAAACGCTAAGCTTTTTTAAAGGGATCTACTTCTAAACTCGAACATTGACTGACGACACCGCTAAATTTGTTGCTGCTATTGTTGTTAATGTGGGTTTTTTCATTAATTGTTTCCATTTATCAGTTTTACCAGCGCATCGTGTGCAGGGGTCGGACCGAAACAGACAAGAACGGGGTCAGTTACCTGAGGCCTGACCTACACTTTACCGCTTTCGGAAACCTCAGACGAACCGGCACTCGCCCGGAGCAGCGCAGGCCCGAAGGAGCTGGTTACGGATTCACATCGTGGCTGACTCTTCGGCAGAGCTGACTCACATCGCCATCTCCAAACCACCAGTGAAAAACAGGTGATGATGTTTCAAGGATCGGTCTTATTTACAGCCGCACCTAACATGGTGAACACGCTGACCAGGAAGCTGCTCACTTTGAGTACGTCTGGTTTTTGAACGGTCACCTATATTAGTGAGGCGCTAACTACTCGCCTCTGTCGCAGGAGTTTCATTGGCTTAGCTGGCCTTTAAACCGCATTCTTCACTCCTGCCGCTCATCGTCGAGCATTGCTTATTCGTTGTAACTTATTTCGCAACTAACCTGCTACTACAGGCCGTCCGGCTATCCGCGACTTGCCGAACCCCCCCCCCCGGTAGCTTAGAGCTCAGCTCAGATGCCTGATCGCGTAAGATACAAGACCTCGTTTGTGTGTGTTAGTGACAATCTGTTTGAATACATATACGACCATTTACGCTCCTTTAGCACATGCTAAGGTTTTGCCAATCCCTGTAACAGAAATGGTTCAAAGGTTATTTGGTTGGTTATCCATTCGTTACAGAAAACTGGTTCAAAGGTTACCTCGTCACTTTCTAATGGTTGTTTCTTTGATTGTTAGTTGGTTTCAATCTAAATTTTCCTTCTTACAATAATTTTCTGTCTAACTTTGTCAAATATAATCCAATGCTGCTGTCAAGTTTCAATAGAATACGATAAGACGGCATTAGACGGCTTCATGCCATTATATCAAATTTGCAGTTGAATGGTAATGAAAAGAAACATATAACTTATGTGCCAAGATATGCAAATCCACCTAACTGAACGTCGTTCACACCCATCGAAAGATATTGGGCGATTTTAAAAAACATTATGAAGAGGCAAAAGAAGTTGCTAACACCGCAAACAATTTTTTGCAAAAATGGTTTTCATCAAGCAAACAAATTACAAAATATACTTTTAAGAGGCTCATTGTTTCGTGCACTAATTTCATCGTGGGCAAGCATTATGGAGTATGTATATAAGTTAATGCTTGCCACCAGATGATTAACAACACGCTGGTTTGAATGGTGAAGTCGAACTCGAATTTCTTTATTAAAAACGTTTCTTTTATACAGAATTTTTCTTATATACTATAAACTTACATATGTACTAATTCTTACTTACTAGTACTTATTTCTATATACTAACGTAAGCAATAATTATAGCCAAACAGCAAACCTCAGTTTGGTCGAGAAACGGCTCACATTGCGGCGGCACGACTTCCGTTCTGGTTTAGTGCCGACGAAATGTGCTGTCGTTGTAAATTTTGGAAATTTATTTTTACAGAATATTGCTGAATTGGGTAATATCAGTATATTTGCTAGCTACGAGTAGACAACTTTGTTGTTGTACTTTTAGCTGTGATAACTCCCCCCTTCTTAAGCATCAGCGTCTCGCTGATTAAGAATTATTGGCTACTGAAAGCTGTGGGTAATCTATTATTGGTGGGATAAGAAATGAATTCCTGGTTTTTGGTTTGAGTATGATATATAAAACAAATGATAGTGTTACTGCAACAAGAATTGCTAAGAAGCTTGAGCTAATTGAAATAATGTTTTTTGATGTTATTCGTTCTAGTTCATTTACATTATTTAAATGTAGTTTATGTAAATAGTTTAAGTCTAATTTAATTTCATTTTCCGTTAGGTTATTCTGAAGTATTGCGGGTAGGATTTGGTAGGAACTTGTTTGCCAGTTTGTGTAACTAACGTTATTCAAAGTTATAGTTTCGTTAAAGAAGTTTATGAGAAAAGTACCATTTAGTTTAAAAGATGTATTATTATAAGTAATATTTCCAATAAAATTTGAAAGAAATATTGTTCCTTCACTAATTAGTTCAATTATAGCTTGGTTTACATATTGGTAATTGCAGAGCGCTTTTTCTCCGCTAAGGATCTGTGAAATGCAATGGGTTTTGTTTAGTTTTTTAAGTTGGTTTCTCTTGCATATAGTAGTATCATCTACTTCAATGCAATTTCCAAGTATGCCATATTTGTTGTTTTGGGATATGAAAATATTGGTGAATTCTAAGTATACTCGTTTAAGGTGTTTTACTGTCGAACGTATGATAATATTATTGTAATGGGTATCTTCGGTTTTGGGAAGTGAAATTACATATAAAAGAAGTGAGTCTTTAATAATCATAGAAGGTTCTGCATATTTGAGTGCTTGCAGTTCATTTTTAAAAGGTAATGTCTCAGTTTGAGAGAGAATATTTGCGATATCTTCTTTATTTAGAATTTTGAATGAACGATTCCTTGTTTAGCTAATTGGGTTGCCATTATAATTTTTGCAATTTCGTCTTTTACGATGCCTTAACCTATTATATAATGTTTGTGCGAATAATTCCTTATTATTCTTACTTATTTCATCCACAATCATGTTATAACTATCTAATATTTTATTATTTGTCTTGATAAGGTATTGGTTTGTGGTGTACTGTACGTTACTGTTTTTAATCAGTTCATGTGTTGTGGAAAGTATTTGGTCCCAGTCAGTGGCATCGGGATTTCCTGCTAACCATTTCCAAGCAGATCCTATCCAATTGATTGATCTCTTTTGAATAGTTGCATTTTTTGTTCGCAGTTGGCTTAATAAGCTATCTATCTCGGAAAGTTGATGTTTTAATTGTGGAAATAAAATATTTGTTTTACTAATTTCGTGGTAAGTCTGACGTCGTTGGTAATTTTTTCGTAGTCGTCCAAGTCGATAGTGTGGATAATTTTATACGTCCCTTTTGTAATCTTTCCTAGTCCTTGTTTGATCGTCACGAGCGGGCCGTCATATTCGTAGGTGTCCACTGTTGCAGTTGCCCAACAAGGTAAGAGTCTAAAGAGTAAATGTCAGTTAGTTTTTTAAATGTGATTTATGAATCTTTCTGTTATCTTTAGTAGTTATTGTGACTGTATTGTCTTTAGCGACAGTTTCTTTTTTAAAAATTAGTTTCGTTTTCCCTTAAATTTGTTTGTTCTTTTTAAATATAGTATCACCAGGTTCGTAATTCCTTATTTTTGACCTATTTTTGTTGTGATAATTTAGTGTATTTTTTTGGTTTCTGGCTATTTCATTTCGAAGATCAGTATTAACTATTTCCTTAAAGTTTGTTAAATTTTGGTAGTTGATTCTCTGTGTTCTTCCAAAGAAAATATCAGCTGGTTTCCTTTTCGTAACTGAATGTATCGTGTTATTATATCTGTCAACGGCAATGTTGACAATTTCTTTAATAGAGAAATCAGGGTATTCTACTTGGAGACATCTGATTATTTCAATAATAGTGGAATGCACACGTTCTATCTGGATTTTAACACCTGCGTTCGCCCCTGGGCGGGACATTTTAAACAAAATATAAATTGCTTTTTGCCAGCCTTACGAATGCCTCTTCCATTTCCTACATTTAATTAATAAAGTTTTAATGCCTCTTATTGATTCGGGGAAGATTATAGTGTATTTAGACGACATTATTGTCGCTAAAAAAATTTTTTAGGAGCACGTTGAGATTTTGAATGACGTGTTTAGACTACTAAAAGCTGCTGTGTTAAAAATAAATTTTCCCAAGTGTAGGTTCCCTTATATGCAGGGAGGGGAGTACTTGGTATATTGTATAAAGAAGCGTAACAACCACAATTTTATAAAATATTTACTATCGATTTATTAAATTTTATTTTTTCATTAAAATGCAACCATGTATATATATGTCCCGATATGTCTGTTCTAGCACACTTGCACTACCTTTTGTGTGCGCTTTTGATCCGCTGGCGGTGCATACAAATACAAGGAGCAAAATTATTTTAGCGAACGATCAAACGTATTGTTTAATAAGCGAAATTCTTCTTTTCTTTAATGACGGAAATACCGCTTACGCGGTTATAGCCGAGTTAATATCAGCGCGCCAGTCTTTCTTCTTTTCGCAATTCGGCGCCAATTCGAGATACCAAGTGCTCTCCTGATCTCTCCAACGGAGTGGAGGTCTTCCTCTGCTTCCCTGGACCGTTACTGCATCTAATACTTTCAGAGCTGTAGTGTTGTCGTTCATCCGGGCGACATGACCTAGTCAGCGTAGCCACTGTCTGTTAATTCGCTGAACTATGTCAATGGACCATAAACCTTCTACAGAGCCTAATTATAGAAAAATTCTGATGTCGACTCATCAAATGTTGTCATCGTCCCTGCCTCTGCACTGTATAGTAGGAATAATGTGTGACTTATAGAGTTTGGTGTTTGTTCGCCGAGAGAGGACCTTACTTCTCTATTGCCTCCTCAGTCTGAAGTAGCACCCGTTGGCAAGAGTTATTCTGCGTTCGATTTGAAGACTGGCATTGTTGTTGGTGTTGATTCTGGTTCCAAGATAGACAAAATGGTCGACTTCATAAACGCAGGTTGCAATGCATATTTACAATGCATATAGTTCCTTAAGTCATACTTGAATTTTCTGGCAACGCCTAATGTTCCTAATTAGTTGGCAACTCAGTTTTAAACGCATCAGATGTTTAAAGCGTGCATTAATTTTATTTGGTATGCAGAACAGACAATGGCAGAGTAAATAATTTTTATTTATTGTAACTAATTTAAATTGTGTTATCATTTCGTTTTATCTTATATTATAGAGAAAAAAAGTGGACACACGAGCGGAAGAAATTATTAATAACAACAAGGCTTCGCCATGAAGCAGAATTTTCCGGCAAAAAAAGAAAGAGAAATACAATTTGGGAGTCGATTTAAAGGGAAATGAGGGACGTTGAGAGCTCGTTTCCATTTTCAAGAGATGAAATAACGAGGTGTTTTCTCAACATAATGGGGACTTATAAGCGTATAAAGAAAAGAAACAGTACTTCTGGCGAAGCAGCATCAAATTGGGAATATTTTAGTGAAATCGATGAAGAGTTTGGGAGTCGTTCTAGTATTGAAGTGCCACTAGAAATGACCGAGTATTCTATAATTTCATTGGAAAGTCCTTCCACCACAGCAACAATTGACGGGATGGATGTAACACCTACAACATCAGTTAAAAGAAAGAGAAATGACGTAATCGAATTCTTAGAGAAAGAATCCGAAAAGGAAAACGAAGCTATAAATAAGCTTATAAAAATAGAAAGTGAAAGACTTGAAGTTGAAAAAGAAAAACTTAAAGAATTAAAGCAACTACGGGCTTTATTTGAAAACCCAGGATAGTTTATAAATAATATAAATAATTACTATTATATAATTATAAGAAATATATATATATATATGTTATAGTTTTGAAAGTTCCTATCTTATGAAACAAAATACATCTATGGTCATGTTATTCAAATTGTGTTTTTTATTTTAGAATTGTCGTTTAATTCAACCTGAAAACAACGCTGCCAGGGCATTTCGTTTTTGTTGGGCTTCATCTCTTTGCAATGGTGGAACACTAACTTCAGATGTTTGGGCCTCCTCTTCGTCCAATTCTATGCAATCAATGTTTTGCTGACCTTCATTGATTATAATCACGTTATGTATTGTCATGCACGTTAATACAATGATTTTTGGAATATGAGCGAACTGTACACCAATAAATTTTAAAATTCTGAACTTTTGTTTTAATATCCCGAACGCCTGTTCAACAAAAACTCGGTTAGTGCTTAAAATAGTGTTAAATTTGCTCTGCTGCGATGTTAAAAAACCATTATCCCGATATGGCACCATGAGAAACGTTTCTAGCGGATAAGCTGCGTCGCCTAAGAAGTGGTGATTTGGTGGAATTTTTAATTCACCGCTTACTAGTGCTCTACGAAATGGGCTCCTTTGCCACACTGATGCGTCATGACATCGTCCGGGACAGCCGACAAAGACGTCCAGAAATTTCATATCGCTGTCAACAATGGCCTATACAAATTGCTTATTATAATTTGACAAGAGATGAGTATACATGTGTAATTACCTATGCAATGATGGAAAACGTCCCTTTTCTGTTATAGAAACTTATTGCATCATTTTTTGGTTGTGATATGGGAATTTGCGTTCCATCAATGCATCCTAATACAAAAGGAAATATATTGTGGCGACGTTGAGAAAACCCATCAGCGATCTTTTTTTGAGCTGCAGTAGTAGTTGGAAATTTTATTATTGTCGATTTTAGACGACATATAAGTTTGAGGATTTTAATAAATGCTCTATAAGTGGCGCCCATTCCTACATCAAATCTGTCACTAATTTGTCGAAATGATGTATTATTGGAAAGCTTCCAAATTGTCAAATACAATGCCTTTTCCATGGAAACTGCAGTACGATCTGTTGATGATTCGGTCCACATTGGTTGTAGCATAGTCATCAGCCTCTGAAATTGCAGTGAACACGTTTTATGTTATCCATATTTGAAATTCAATTGTGTACTTACCTTGAACGTGCTTCTTCGCATCCGAAAATGGGAATAAAATATATCGTCTTCCATCAATACAATAGATCCACAAAAATTTTTATTTTTCACCACCTTTCATCTCGTTAAATTCAAAGTCCTTAATAAAAACTGCCGCTTCTTTTTTTTTCTTTTCAATTAGTTTTTTTATTAACTTGTTATTTGAAGAATTAGCTAAAGCTAATTCTTCAGAATTTGCTAATAAAATTAATGAATAATTTCTTCTCTCGTCCATATTAACTCAAAATTTCGTTATTTGTAATAACAGTCATTATTTGACATATGTTTTATGTATGAGTTTTACGATGACGTTCCTAAACGTCATTTATATGCAAAGCATTTATTTGCAACGCAGAGTTGCGATGAAAATCAGCTTTGCATTTCATACGCATTTTTTCGAGTTATGCATCGCAACTTGCGTTTAGGAAGTCGGCCAATTATCTACGACTTCAAAGTTATGACTGTCAACAGTGACGTGAGAACCAAGTCGCGAGTGTGATGACTGTTTGTTTGATGGCAGTAGTTATTTCGTCTTGCCCTCTTTCACTACCATACCTATTTGTTTCGCTCCCTTAGAAAGTAGAACTAACGGCGCGGATGTTGAGGTCAATGATATCTGTATATCATCGGCGTACGTCAGCACCTGTACACTCAAATAAAAGATTGTGCCTTCTCGATTTAGGTCTTCAGCTCGAATTATTTTCTCCAGCAATAGATTGACGATAGGGAGTCGTCTTGTCTGAAACCTCGTTTGGTATCGAACAGCTCGGGGAGGTTCTTCCCGATACTGGCAGATCTTTTGATTATGCTCAAAGTCAGTTTACACAGTTGTATTAATTGTGCGGGGATATCAAATTCAGACATCGCGGCATAAAGGCAACTCCTTTTCGTGCTGTCAAAAGCAGGTTTGAAACCAACGAAAAGGTCGTGTGTGTCGATTATCTTTTCACGGGTCTTTTCCAAAATTTGACAGTTGTTGATTTTCCAGGTCTAAAGCCACACTAATGAGGTCCAATCAGTTTGTTGACGGTGGGCTTTAATCTTTCACATAATACGCTCGATAGAACCTTATATGCGATATTAAGGAGACTTATCCCACGGTAATTCGCGCAAATAGTGGTGTCTCCGTTTTTGTGGATAGGGCAGAGCACACTTAAATTTCAATCGTTGGGCATGCTTTCGTCCGTCCATATTTTACAAAAAAGCTTATGCATACTCATTATCAGTTTTTCGCCGCCGTGTTTGAATAGTTCGGCCGGCAATCCATCGGTCCCCGCCGCTTTCTTCAGACTGGTAATTGCTATTCGAACTTCTTCATGTTCGGGCAATGGTCATCGATTGAGGAATCGGGTACGCCATCCCCTGGTGTTATTCCTTCACTGCCATTCAGCAGGCTGGAGAAGTGTTCCCTCCATAAGTTTAGAAAGCTCTGGGCGTGAGTCACTAGATCACCTCTGGGTGTTCTACAAGAGTATGCTCCTGTCTTGAAGCCTTCTGTTAGTCGACGCATCTTTTCGTAGAATTTTTGAAGCATTACCACTGTCGGCCAGCTTATCAAGCTCTTCGTACTAACGCATTTCGACCTCTCGAGCGTAAGTCGAGGAGAATATAGTGCGGCTGTCTGTTGTGATTGCAGCTTCTAGACGTCGAACCTTCCTTGTCCTTATCAGCCAGACGAAAATCTGCTCCACGTTTGCACTTGTACAAAATATGATCAGATGGATAACTTAATGAAAGCCAATTTTTCTATATACTCGGTTGGTATTAATCCTGTTCTCAAACCGCTTAGATCAAGGAAAGACGAGCGTGCATACAGTGGCGTAGCTAGGGGGGGCGAAGGCGGCTGTCGCCCCGGGCGCAACGTCTTCGGGCGGCAAAACGATCTTCGCTAATTTTTAATATTCAGAAAAATACTTCCACAATTTTTTTTTACTAAATTTATTATAAAAGATAAAGAGTTGTACACTCACAATGTAATAATCTGAATAACAATGAAAAATATTAATTTTTACTCGAATACTCTTCAGTCTTTAAATTTGTCTTATATCTTTCTTAAAAATAGTAATAGAACTTAAAGATGCACTTTTCTAGCTTCGTCTAGCGATGTGTCACTCTCACAGTTACCCTATGCTTTGAATGTAACAAATACTTTTATTTCTCCAAATTTTCAAAAATGGTATTTAAAAACTCCAATTCGGGCAAAAATTCCTGCAAATTGTGTCAAAAATGTACAATATACATATAAGGCGAGAATTGGTTTTTTCTATGGCTTTTAATAAGATGTCTTGTAAATTTACTATCAATTTCCTCAAAAACCGTATTGTGATAATTTTGGAACTTCAGAATTTGCGTGGCTTCTAGTTCCTAAATTTTATATACTTAATATCGAAGATATTTTGTAAAAATTCACTTTTGTTCGAACCACCCCTTAAAACTTGTTGGTAGGTAGATAAAGGGGGGCGGCAGAACATCCTTGGCCCCGGGCGCCCGAAATTGTAGCTACCAACAAACCTATTATGGAAATGAAATCATAATGACTTGCTGACCTATACCGAAGGACATATAATCGTCTGCAATGTCAGGAAAAGAAGATGGAAAAGAGACCCGATGTGAAGCTGTATCTTTTTGGGAAATTAAATTACTATCTCGAAAAGGGTTTCATAAGAAAATTAATTGTAGAGAAAATATCAAAAGGAAGCAAGTCTTGGTTTGGTCCAATATTCATAATTGAGAACGTTTGAACAAATTGAGAATAATGTGGAATGCAGCATCTAAGTTGCATGACACCAGTCTGAACGACGTATTGGTGGATGCAATCGTTGTGGGCATCCTAATGATGGTTATCTGAGAAGATACTTTTGGGAAATATTTCACAAAATTAGGGTGGGAGCGAAGGATTAGGTAGCACAACAATTCCTTTAGCGAAACAGCGAAAGTAACAGACGTCGACGTGATGCTTACCTTCTACCCTTTATATTTGTTGAGGTTTATTGTAATCAATACTAAGATGAATTACAAGATGTGTATATTAATAAAGAGTGAGTATTTTAAACCCTTCGACGTGACGGTTGGCAGAAGGAATGAGAAGCGTTAGGCAGTTGCTTGTACCTGCATGAGCATACGCGCTACACATATTAACATATTTCATGATCGTTATCTACTGACTCATTCCTCCTAGTGCTGAAATTGTTTATATCACGACGAGGAGTTTCACGACAACGAGACTAAGTCAAGTCGTATTCTAGCAGATGAAATCGAGAAGACATTACCTGTCACACCAATGGAAAAATACCCTGAAATACTCCCACCATCACCATATATGGGGAGAGTGTGGAAGCGCATGGTTCGACCTATAAAGTCTCCGGGAAAAAGAAAAGAAGGTCTCCGAAAGGAAGTACTGAGAGCAACCTTAGCAGACGTCGAAAGTATTGTTAATATTCGTCCGCTTACCTACGTTCCAAAGAAAGTATGCGATAGCGAGGCATTAACGCTAAATCATTTTCTTCTCGGTAATTCAAGTGGCATAAGAGAAAGGGTGATTGTGAAGTCGCCAATCTGGAAGCAATGAATTCGCGAGCCAGAGCTAATAAGAGTCGCAAAATTGTTCGAAAGAACACCAAAACTCATCGCTCCAAAAGAAGTTGTAATAATTATTGATGACAACACGAAAAGGAACACAAAGGGAATGGTTCTGGATGAATCCCACGTCAGAGACTAAAGTTCCCAGAAGGTGGTATGTTAGCGCGCAACAACCTTAATTTTTTAAAATACAAGAGGAACTGGCGAACTCTGTTTTGCCTTAGAGGAAACAAATAAGCATGCTTTGTGTTTTGATATGTAAATTTTTTAGGATATACAAATAAAGCATTTAAGTATTTTAATGATTCTTGATTGTTCATCTATTCTAGTGCAGAGGTCGTACTCTTCAGTTAAAGACCTGTTGATAAACGATATTTTCTGTTTAATTATCAGACGCAAGAACAAATAACGCAGATTAACTTCCGCCGCTTGAAAATGTCACATATAAATGACCATGCGAAAACATGGATATTCCAAATTCAAATCACAAACTTCAAAATATTGACCTTGTGATTTGTTAATGGTCATTACGAATGACAGAATCGGAATCGAAGTATTTTGACCTCAAACGGCATATCAGAAGGGATCATCGGTATAATTTTTCTTTGTAAGCTGATGGCTTAACCGCTAGTGCTATATATATAAATTGTAATTGTAATTAAATTACCTTTTCAATTTAAAAAAAAAAAAAAAAAAAATTTCTTTGACTATTGTAACGCACATCACATCTACCATCAATTTCTTTGCCACCAAATTATTGGGGAAATGAAATCAATCCGCTTGCTTCATCAACATATCCAACTATTACCGATAGTCAACAGTTGCTCAAAGAAATCTTAAGCAATGCAGTCATTCATTTCACAGTTTGGCGCTGGCATTTCTAACCTGACAAATAAACTATTGCACATGACATAACACATGTCTTCGATCAAGAGTAAAGCCCTATTATATATCTCTTTATTCATCTCAAGATCATCATTTCTGGAGAGGATACGAATTTGATGCAAATATCTTCGGAAGTCGAATTGTACTGACTATTAGCATAAAAGGATACAAAGTACCCTATGTCCGTCCCCTGGCTCTAAGCTATATAACCACCAATTCTCAGCCAAATCTGTTCAGCCGATCTTGAGTTATAAATGGTGTAACTAACACGACTTTCTTATATATATGTGACCTGGTCTACGAAAAGGGAGCTAACGTGCGAAAACTAGTTTTCTGGGAAACAGCTGTTAAAAATAAACAACTCGTTTCGTCAGTTTCTCGTTATCTCATTAATTGTTCTCCTTTCCAGAGGCTTCAAGGACGTCCAGTAAGTGTTGTTTTTGGTCGGAATATTATTATAGTTCATCGTGTAAGTTGCTAGTGTGGAACATTTAAAAAAGTAACACTGAAGAAGTGACGTTTACTCTAATACCGCGCAGCTGCTGTTGTCTTGTTTTCATTCGTCTCTCTTTCCGGATGTTCTGTTATCACATAAGTGTTTCTGTTGATTATCGTCTTCGCATTTCGCATGAAATGAAACATGAGTGTTGATGAGGAGTTCAGTGCCGTATACGGACAATATTTCCATGAAAAGGATGATGAAAACAATGAAGAGAGCGATTATGATGAAGACGAAGTATGTGTATCTCAGGCAGAAGATGATACCGAACAAACTTTTGTTAAGATTGACCTTTCTGTTGTTGAAGTAAAGGAGGAGGAGCTGGTAACAAAATTTCTGTCAAAAGATTGTTGTAATAATAAATGTCATACACTGATACCACGGGAAATGATCGAGAGTACGCGGAACAATTGTTTAGAGATGTCGAAAAATGAACTTGATTTGGTGATACTAAGTCACATCGAAGCTGGAATTATGAGTAACGAAAAGCTAGAAAGTATATACGCAAGCTTGCTGGGCGGAAGAAATATGGACAGAGACAGGATACAGAAGTTATGAGACATAAAATTACATTTACCTTCTACAGAGTACCTGTTTGTCGTTCGTTTTTCCTTTTTGTACATGCATGTGGGAAGAAGCGTTACTAACATTTAGTACGTCATTTTGCCGCACAGGGTGTAACAGTGCGCCAACACGGACTGGCAAATAAACCGAGTACACATCCAAAGTCATTTAAACCGGCTGACATCGAAAAAGCTGTTAAATTCATTGAGTCTATAGCCGATTTAATGGCTCTTCCACTGCCCGGACGACTCCCAAAATTTAAGGATTTTCGGATAATGAAACTGTCATCCAACGAGGCGAAGTCCTCAATTTATCGAAAATACATTTCACTCAGTGATACGAATTGAAGATGAGTAATCGCAGTTTTCGACAGATATGGTCCAAATACATACCCTACGTTACAGTTATGAAACCAGCGGATGATCTCTGTCATGTCTGCCGTGGTAAGTAGCTCATTATTTGCTCATTTTATAGTTGTATCAAACGTTGAGATTAAATTCAGTATTTTTTCTTTTAATAGGAAACGCAATATCGATTGCGCAAGCCAAAGGTGTTACTGACATTGAACGCGAACAGAAGCTTAATCAATTGCTTGATCACCTCCACCGAGCCCGAAATCAACGAGAATATTATCAAAGTTGGTGTAGAAATACTGACCCTACAGCAGTCGTTCAGTCATTTGATTTTGCCCAAACCGTTCACTACCCTGTCAGTCCACAACAACCTGGTACAGCATACTTCAAAGCAACCAAGAGGTGCGGAGTCTTCGGAATTACAGACGGAAAACAAAAAGTTCAGGTTAGAATTTCAAACTGAATCATAGGAACTCAAATTGCTCGCCTTTACAGGATCTTACTTATATTTTTTTTACAGTACAATTACATGCTAGATGAAAAAGATGACGTTGGTAAAGGACCGAACTGTGTTGTGAGCATCCTGCATTATCACCTGGAAACCTACTATAAAGACATTGAAACACTCCTTCTTTTCTGTGACAATTGTGTTGGGCAGAATAAGAATAACACTGTGCTATCATATATGCAATGGCGTTTGGCTCGGGGTCTTAACAAAACTATTTTATTCAATTTTCTACTTACAGGGCACACTAAGTTCGCGCCTGATCGTTACTTCGGTATTTTCAAAAGTAAGTATGCTGTCAGTAACATCGACACGTATGCAGATTTACTGCAGTGTGTCGAGGCATCATCACCTTTGGGTTATAATAAAGCTGTATCGCCTGAAAAAGTCGTCTGGTATGAATGGGACAGCTATTTTAAACCACTGTACAATTCACTTGTTGGAATAACGCAATTCCATCATTTCATAATCTCTACAGATTGTGTAAAAACAAAGAAATTCGCAGACAGTGAAGAAGTGCAGTCCTTTAAGCTTCTGTTAAAACCTATCGATCCTGAAATGCCGAAAGTTATACAAACAGCCGGTTTATCTTTGGAACGTCAGTGGTACATCTATCACAATCTTCGCAGCTTAGTTTCAGATATATCTAAAGTAGATATTGTGGCTCCATTGCCGAAAGATGTGCCATCGAAGAAACGGAAGGCAAAAACTAGTGAAGATGTTCTCAAACCAGACGAGGAACCAGGTCCATCTTCCTCAAGGAAAACGACAACAAAGAAAAATACATAAACTAATCAGCACTATTATTTTTCGACCATAATATGTTTTTCTAGTGTATAATCATGTTTTTATAGCTTATAATTCAATGTATTTTGTTCGTTACAAAAAAATTATATTTTGTCGTATTTTTACTCTTCTTTCTCTAAATTTTTAGGGAACTTTCAAACAAGTTATGACTTTTTGGATTCTATCACGTGAAAAAGCATCTCATCTTCCATCCGAATCAACTAAAAAGTGAAAATTGATTTTTTGACACCTAAGCCCCCTTTCCGTGGACCAGGTCACATATATAGATATGTGGTTTTTTTATTGCTATTTTTTTGAGGAAATGAAATATTCAAATCATTCCGACAAACATAAATTTTTAACAAATACTTTTGATTTAAAATATAATTTTTGTATATATGAATTGTAATGAATTTTGACATAAAGAGATAAAAATTATCCTATGTTCTTACCCTGGTTCTAAGCTACCTCTCCACCAAATTACAGCCAAATCGATTCAGCCGTTCTTGAGTTATGCAATTTTTTTTTTTTTATAATTTCTACTTACATTATAAAGATTTGTTACAGTTTTTTGTTAAGAATGAATAGAAACGATGCGCCAATTCACAATAGTCATTCTCTATAAATTGACCGAATCAGCCGTTCATATATCACTAGATTCTGCAATGGATGCTCTCTTCTCCTTTGCATATTTTGGTAAGGATTTTTGCATTTTGTGTCATCGTGCAATCTTGCAAGAGCAAGAGAATCTCCCTATAGTATATAGATATGTGGTTTCTTTTCAATTTATTTTATAATTGTTACTTTTTTGGAAGAAATGAAATATTCAAATCATTCCTACACACATGAATTTTTAACAAATGCTTATGATTTAATATGTATCCTGTGTCCTTACTCTGGTTCTAAGCTACCTCCCCACCAATTCTCTGCCAAATCGGTTCAGCCGTTCTTGAGTAATAAATGGTGTAACTAACACGACTTTCTTTTATATATACATATACATTTAAATTCTTTAAGTAACACAATGGATTTATTAATTTTTAATTGTACATAAATATGCAACCATGTAGATATATGTCCCACTATTTGTCTGTGCTAGCTCACCTTACCCTTTTGCGTTGACTAATTTTCATTTGATCTGTTGGCGGAATGGTACATACCTACAAGAAGCACAGTTATTTTAGCGAAAGACTGTCTAATAAGCTTAATTACTGAAGTGAAATAAAGTACCAATCGGCTTAAAATAAATGTAGCTTCGAGATAGAAGAATTTGCAATTGGCAATGCACTGGATCGATTTTGTGCATTTTTAGA
This sequence comes from Bactrocera tryoni, assembly GCF_016617805.1. Lineage (NCBI taxonomy): Eukaryota > Metazoa > Arthropoda > Insecta > Diptera > Tephritidae > Bactrocera > Bactrocera tryoni. The sequence continues at coordinate 4,248,355 of NW_024396366.1, forward strand.
TGGAGCTCCATTTGTACTTGTTACTGACTGCAACTCTTTGGTACTGGTGCTGGAGAAGAAGATGGTAAATCCTCACAATCCCCCACGACTGGAGAACTTGCTGAAACTACGGAATATGGAATACACAATCCAATATTCATATTGACTACTGGAAACTTCAGGCGATTCAGCAGCTCCAAGGAAAGACATTTTTTTCCACGATCGATCTCACTCGCGCGTATCATCAGATTCCAGTGGCTCCAAAAGACGTCGGGAAGAAAGTGGTCTCAAAACCCTACGGCTCTTTCTAATTCCTGGGAATGCCTCCTGGACCGCGCAATGCAATACGGACCTTTCAATGTCACATGGACTTCATTTGGAAAGGCTTGGACTTTTTTGGCTGTTTCATTGATGACCCCATAATTACCAGTAAGTGCGTTTTCTCTAAAGAGGAGGAGACATACCTAGGTTATACGATTAACAAGGATGGAAAAAACTTCTGACTGAGCGTGTTGAGGCCATCTCGTCAATTCTAAGTCTGAGGCCATCACTGATCCAGAGATGAAGAGATGTTTAACTCCTCTCTCACTGGAAGTGAGAGAACAATTGCTAAACGTCAAAACCACCTAAACTTTGACAGTTGATCGAGTTCAGGAAGTTTTGACGTTTAGTAATTGGAAACGAGCGATGGCCAGATTGAAATCTTACCAAAAAAATATGTAAACGGAGGGATTTGTTGCATCGTTCAAGACCACTTATAAAAAATGTAAAACAATGAAAATTAGATAAATTTGTAAAATTTAAAGGTATTTGATGAAACGTTTTGTAATTTGAAGCATCATAGTTTTATTTTCAATGGAAAATGATTAAAAACATTTAATGATTGAGAGCTTAAATCCTATTATTGGGCATTGAAAGGACAAAAGTCAGTTGTTATAATATTCTTTAAAAAGATGTAAATAGTTTCTCCATATAATAAATAACCACTATTTAGTAATTTTTATTCGTACTAAATGTTGGGTATTGGGTTGATAAATGCCCAAAAATTGTAATTTTGTTCAATCTGGCCATAATGGAAAATGTTATAAAAAACGCTAATTTTGAGGCGCTCTCACACTGGAATAAGTTTAACATCCCTTTATTCCTGACTGATCTCCGTAAATTTCTGGGGCAAATCAATCACTACCCCAAGTGTATTCCCAATGCTTCACAGTTAAAGGCACCTCTGAAATCTTTCATAATAAATGATAAGAAAAACGTGAAATGCAAAGTGTTTGGGACACCAGAAGATGAAAAAACTTTAGCAGCAGCAGCTCGAATAGCAATTCTCTCATTCACCGTCACTTTCCACGCATCGTATCAATCAATGGATTTATTGAGAAAACACTTCGGTGGGCAGATAATTTCACGTTTTGGGCCGGTCGACTGGTCACCACGATCGTGTGATATCACACCGTTAGACTTTTACCTGTGGTGATATGTAACGTGTAAAGTCCAGTGGCGGATCCAGGGGGGGGAGGGGGGGAATAAGGTTTAGGGGGAAAGTAGGGAAATTTCCCCCCCTTGGAACCGCAGAACCTGTAAATGGAAATCACAACAAGATACTATCCTAAATTGCATTATATGACCTGTCTAAACTTATTTAACCCTTTTCTGGGCGACTCACAGCGGAAGTACTAAATTCTGAATTGAGAAAGAGTCGAAGTCATGAGTACAGTATGAGACATATATGCCCCAAAGATATATAGAATTAATGGGGCGTTTGATAGTCGCAAGCGGCATCGTGTCTATATGTTTTTCGTAGTTCGTGGTGTCACCTAGCGTCAGTTGACACCATGAACCACAAAAAACTTGCGACTATCGAATGCCCCATAGGTTCGATATCTCTGCGGGCATATATGTATGTATGTCTCATACTGTACAATTGGTACTATTGAGTATAAAAATACTCGACGCATGGTGACGTTTCATTTAAATCCGTTTATCTCGCCAAAAACGCCTCAACTTGACTGTCCAATAGAATCACGCTATGCCCAGCTGAGCGGAATCATCTATATAGTAACTATAAGTTGCTCAAGTTACCTATTTCATTTTCGTCAATTTCTGTGAAGTTATGCCTTATTCTGGAAAATAAAGTGCCCAATTTTGAATATCTAAAATGGTAAGTATCGATGTTGTTTCGATTTTACTGTTCATTTTTGTGCGTGGTGAAATTTCACTGACATTCAAACGAGTGTTTACATAAAAATTGAGGTTAGGTTTGTTTATTCAACAATAGTAGTAGCCAATTTTGCATATAGAATCCGAGTTTTAACTTGCCCTCGTCCTCGGAACCCGGCGATTCCCGACGATAACAGCTGGTCCGGAAACGCCTGGAAATCAGGCACGGAAATTTTCCTAAGCTGTTAAACCGGTTTGGCAGACAATGAAGAAAATGAATCTCCGAATGGAGAAATGCACTTCGATAGGGACTGATGGATGTGCGGTCATGCTGTCAGATATCGGAGCAGTCAACGAAATTCAGAATGAAGCAAAAAATGCTGTCATGACTCCGTGTTTCTCGCACAAACTCAACAACAGTATTTCAAAGTCAGTGAAAGTACGATTAATCGAAAACGTTGCCAGTGCCATACGAGAAGTCGACAAATTCTTCAAGAACTCATTTCCAAAACGTGTGACTGTATTAGCAAAGATACTTGGTGAAAAAATTGCCCAGTTGCGTGAAACAAGATGGGTAGAGAGGCACGATGCTGTCCTTCAATTTGTTGCGAAGTTACCGTTGACCATCGAAGCTCTGTCAAAAATCAGTGAGTGGAAGTGGAATTCTCATATCGGCTTTGTGCAAGTTCGAATTTATCGTCGGGCTCTTCTGTCTCAGCGACATTCTATCGCTCACCCATTTGCTCAGCGTAGTTCTTCATAAGGAAGAAATTGATTTGGCGAAGGCATCAAAAATGATTGGGACGTTGCTTGCCACGTTGGAAAAAAAGAGGGAAAAGTTGATGAAATATTCCGATTGATTTATTCAGAAGCCAAGAAATTGACGGAAAAACTCGATATTGATGAAGCGAAACCGAGAACATGTGGTCGACAAACGAAACGCGAAAATTACGACGTGAAAACTTGCGAAGATTACTACAGGGTCTCTGTCTACATAACTTTGCTGGATACCATCAAAGAAGATTTGGAAGCTCGTTTTTCACAAGAAGTTTTGGATGGTTACCAATTGAGTGTGCTGCTCCCAGAAAGAGCAAGTTTTTAAAAAAAAAAACGAAATCGATGATCTAATCGGATGCTTGATGGAAAGATTGGGGAATCTTGTGGATGATAAAAAAAGTGTACAAAAATTGAAATTCAAAGGTGAATTAAGCTACTGGCAATGTCACTGGCAGCAGCAACAAAAAATTGAAGGCAGCGAAATTCCAACTTCTGCACTGGAAACATTAAGAAAATGTGATGTCGACATATTCCCAACAATCCACACCTATCTCCGAGTATTCTGTACACTTCCCGTAACAAACGCGAGCTCTGAACGTTCTTTCTCTTATCTTCGCCGCATTAAAACATGGCTTAGGACGACCATGCTTCAAGAAAGACTAGTTGGATTAGCGTTGCTTCATACGCATTATGACATCGAAATCACCGCCGAAGAAGTCATCGAAAGATTCGCAAAACTTGGCAGTCATCGTTTTGCGTTATGAAACACGCAATGTAAAAGATTTTTTCTGTTTGAATTTTTAATAAAATGAGCCTCTATGTAATGCATGCATATGGTTGACGTTTCGATTATAACCACTTTGTTTACCTAAAAATTGGAATTGATAATTTTTGTTTCATAATTTGTACTGTATTTCTCTCGCAATATAAGTTTGAAACCCAAATCGAAGGATAAATTCAATATAACGGGATTAAACTTGGCACGAATAATGCTTTTAGTAGTTAGCATATGCCACCTTATGACCAAAAATTGTTCAAATCCCACAAAAACTATTGAAGCAACTAGGTACCAAATATTTTGATCCCAGTGCCTATAGTTTACTTTTGTTCGAAAATATCGGTCAAGGTCTAAGATATAGAATTGAAATTCAGGGATAATCCTTCTCTTATAATGGTATGTCTATGTGTCAAAAATGGGCAGTATCGGAATAATACTTCCCTTAGCTCCTTTATACCTAATAAAAAAATAGTTGAACTTCCGGGTCACTTTGTGCCGCATATATCGGCCAATATGTGAGTTATCTCAATGAAAATAAACTAGCGTGTTTAACTTGTGTATCTTTATGCCTAAATTAGATAAATTTGAGAGAATACTTGACTTACCCCCCATATAACTAATATCAGGATTTTCGAACATCTTGCTGACTTTACTATATATGATTCGTTTTTTAGTAAGTGACATGTTAGTAGCATGTCAATAATACCCCATCTTCCAAACAATGGTTTTCATTTCTTTAACAAACCTTATGTGCCTGTCAGATTAGAAGTTATATAATTTATCATATACTACATGAATATATAAAATTGCTTGGATTTCGATCTTCAGGATGACGTTTAACACCATAAAGTATTTCCCTGGCTTTGATTCTTGTAAGTTGCAAGAGTATAATATGTTAGTTGCACCCGAACTTAGCTCTTCCTTAAATTTTACTTTTAGATTACTCAATACAGTTTTTAATTGTGTTATTAAGTGATATATAGTACATATGAAGGGGTGTTTACGGTTTTTGCGAATTATTTCGGTTTCACTAATACCTTCTATATAGTCAAGTGTCTCCGTGTATCTTCCTATGTCAATTAGGTGTATTATTTTAAATGTTCCTGTTTGTAGTTTTGCTGTTGCTTTTATTACTGTTATGAGTTGTGTGTTTGAATAATCGGGGATATGTAGTTCTGCCAGGCATGGCGTAGTAATATTCTGAAAAAGAATGTCAGCACATTTTAGATACGTATCCTACTTAAATGAATAATTTGCCCCTTTTCGGTTAACATCGTACTATTTCTATCTTCTATCTTCTTAGTTCTTAATTTCTTATTTTTCTTAACAAAGATTATTTGTCCTGGTAGATATGCTTTATTTCTAACTTATTCTTATTATGGTTTTCAATATCCTTACATTGTTTTTAAGCTAATCTAGGTTACTTTGACTAGTTATTTCTATGTCCTCGGGGTAAATTTAACATTTCTATAAAAACAAGAAAAAACGTTTTTAAGCTAATCTAGGTTACTTTGACTAGTTATTTCTATGTCCTCGGGGTAAATTTAACATTTCTATAAAAACAAGAAAAAACGTTAACTTCGGTTGCACCGAAGCTAAATACCCTTCACAGGTGCATTTCTGTTAGTAACTATGTGTTCAGTTTGTATGGAAGCTATATGCTATATTAATCCGGTCTAAACAAGTTTCTTGAGATTACATTGTTGCCTTAGAAAATAACATATATCAAATTTCGTGAATATATCTTGTCAAATGTGAAGTTTCCTTATACAAGTCAAGTAATTCATACAAGAACTTTGATTCCGATCGTTCAATTTGTATGGCAGCTATATGTTATAGTGGTCCGATATCGGCCGTTCCGACAAATAAGCAGCTTCTTGAGGAGAAAATGACGTTTGCAAAATTTCAAAACGATATCTTAAAAACTGAGAGACTAGTTCGTATATATACAGACAGACGGACAGACAGACAGACGGACATGGCTAAATCGACTCAGCTCGACATACTGATCATCTATATATATACAGTGAAACTTCGATAACTCGTATTTGCAAGGGACCACAATTTAAATACGAGTTATGGAGTTTTTTAAGTTATCAAGTTATACAACTTATAGAGGCAACATACAGAAAAAAACGAATTATAGAGTTTTTTTATTTGTTTTTTCAATTTTACATAAAAAACAAGAAATGATTGTACATATGTATTTAAATTTTAAAATATAAAGTACATATCGCTCATTTGCTGCAAGACCGGCATAAGTCAAAAAAATCGATTTGCCAGAAAACGCGTTAAAAGTTTTCAACTGACTCCAACCTTACACGGAAGACAGGAATCATATTCTCTTCTCAAGCGGAGCATATAAGAGGTATTCATATGAATTTTTCACTCAACATGAAGTATGATATAACGAACAATTCTGCATCCTTAACTCAAAAATCACGTTTTTTGAGTTATGACGACGTTGCAGCAAATGAGCGATATGTTATTCAATCAATATATGTATGTATGTATTTTGAAAAATTGTACAAAAAATTTTGTGAAAAAAACACGAGTTGTAGAGGCTTTTGGGGAAAAAATACGAGTTGTAGAAACTTTTGATACACATTTTTCAATTTTTGTCTCAAAAAAAATACGAGTTATCAAAGGGACCGAAATACATGCATTTTTCGCGAATTTTTCTAGGGACCGAAGAAATACTATGAAATATCAAGGTTTTTCCCTTATCGAGGTTACGACTTATCGAAGTTTCACTGTACTTTATGGGGTCTCCGACGATTCCTTCTGGGTGTTACAAACTTCGTGACAAACTTAATATACCCTGTTCAGGGTATAAAAATAGGTTTACCAGTCTTTTGAATGCAATGAAATGAACTGAATGCTTATACTCAGACAATGCTCTTTCTAAAAGTTCTTCACAATTCCTGTGTTCACCATTTTCTTTTATGCAACGCATTATTTCGATTAATGTGGAGTGGAACCTCTCCGTTTCGTCTCGTCTATCACCATTAATTTTAATGAAGCTGAATTTAAAGATGGCTCATTGTCTATAACTATTAATTTTTGTACTCCGAAGAAAAATATATCTTTTAGGGGTCTTCAACTTCTTCTATCGCTTGCTACTTGGTTTTTTGTGGCTGTGTATTTTATAAATTTATGTAAAGCTGTCACAACTATTTTTCCTTCTGTTAAAAATATATTTCTACTTATTTCGGTTGATTGGGATGTCCCTTGTGCAGTTGGCTATTATACCTCCTGTTTTATTTAACATACCGGGAAAATATTTTTATATTCAGGCGCTTTCCTATGTGCTTTTAGATATTCCTTTAGTATCAGGTTCTCCTGTTCTTTTCGTTAGTAATATCATCAATATGAATAGGAAGAGGATGGATATTTTGTGTCATACTCATTATCCTTTATTCTGTATGAATTCCATTTACAACAGAAGATATCGTTTAATAAAAGAAATCGGTAATTGTTCGTTGTACCTTGATTCTTAAATATACCAATGAAACGCCTTCTTCTTCACCAAAATCGACTTTTGTAGCCGAAACAGACGAAGAAGAGCTTGAAAATAAAACAAATTGGTTATTCAAAAAGAAAAAAAGTAGGGAAACTAAGAAACGCAAAGCGAATTCTTCACCGGATGTAACGCTGAAGTCTCCGAGCCCGGATAATACAACAAAAGATAAAAAAGATAAAAGTAAGTCATCGCCCTCCGCCAATCATAATATCAGAATATTTTAATCAACCCTTGATGCGTTCCTTGATAAACGCAGAAGTTAAAAATTCTTACACACTTAAGCTCATTGGCCAAAGTTCATGTAAAATAAACCTCTCTGACAGTTCAGATTATAGAATACTTACAAGGAAATTAAACGAATCGCAAATTTCCTGGTACTCGTACGAGGACAAGCAATCGCGGGATATACGCGTAATGGTAAAAGACCTTCATCACTCATATGAGCCGGAAAGCATTGTCTCAGATCTTCAGAAGCAGGGTTTTAAAGTTACAAAGAGCATAAATAAACTTCAATACAAAACAAAAACCTATTAAATATGTTTATCGTATGCTTCGAATCTACAGAGAACATAAAGAAAATTTACGAAATCAAACATATTTTAAACTCTGTCATCAAACTCAAGCCCATCAAGCCATCGAATCTTGTGTCGCAATGTAAGTCCTGTCAGGCATTCGGTCACACCAGAAATTATTGTTGCAAACCACCAAGGTGTGTGAAGTGCGCCGGAAATCACACAACTCTAAGTTGCACAAAACCTGCTGAACTACCGCCAAAATGTTGCAACTGCACTCAGAATCACCCTGCGAACTATATGGGATGTGAAGTGGCAAAAGAACTTCAAACAATTAAAAACGCGACTGAGAAAAATACAGAGCATTACCAACAACCAAAACGCTTAAGTACAACCGCTTCTACTGCTCCTCAGAAGGAAGTTACTAATGTAAGTCAGCAATCTGGAAAATTCAACAACATACGTCTACAAATCATACAAATTCGAATTCCTTTAGTGATATTACCAATAATTTCTCGATAATTCTCGACAAGCTTAATAAGCTAGAAGAGCAAGGTAAACTTACCGACGAACGTCTTACTAAACTAGAGCGACAGCAAAGTGTAAGTAAAGCGCAAAAATGAAACCGATAAAAATTATGACCTGAAATGCAAATGGCTTGCTCAAACGAAGAAAAGAATTAGAGGCATTACTCCATGTAGCAAAAATTGATATTTGTCTTATATCAGAAACCTATTTTACTAATGAAACATTCGTTAAATTACAAAACTACAAGACCTATTGCTCAAACCACCCCAATAACAATGCGAGAGGGAGGAGTGCCATAATTATCAGAGATAATATTTCCCACTACGAAGAATTTAATATAAGTGTCCCAGAATTCCAAACCACGACCATATCTAGTTGAATCTAGTTTCGAAAAAATAAGTATTACGGCGATATATAGCCCACCTAGACACAATATCAAAATGGACTTGTACACGGAACTTATACTAAAACACGATGGAAAATTCATCACGGGTCGTGACTCAAGAGTTACGACACCGAAGGGAAGAGAGCTATTTAAAGCTGCGATGGCTACTGGATGCAACTTTATGTCTACTGGCAAGCCGACTTACTACACAAGAAATCTACCTGACCTGATCGACTTTTTCATCACTCGACAAATATCTAAGAAATTCATTACCATGGAAAATGGATTGGACTTCAATTCGGACCACTCGCCAGTAAATCTCAATTTCAAAGTTATGCTCGAAAAAAATATTTATTATAAAGTAAATATAACTACTAAATATATATTAGAAGATGAAGTTCATACATTAACGAAAACTATTCAAAAATCGGCTTGGAAAAGTACTCCTGTTCCTAAACAAAAAAAATTTTATACTAAATATCCTTCCGATATTTTGGAACTCATAAAGAAAATGAGAAAAAAATGGCAAATCATCGATCGATCGATTTCCTCAGTATAAAACATAACTAAACAATTTAACTAAGATTCTCAGCACCAAAATAAAGTTATTTACAAATCAAAATATTTCTAAATATATTGAGAAATTAACGCCAAATAAACATACGGATTATTACCTTTGGAAAGCTATAAAAATTGCTAGGAAACCAATATTGTCGAATGCACTCCTCAGAAAGCCAAACGGATCCCCTGCCAGAAGCGACGAAGTAAAAGCGAAAGTTTTCTTAGAGAAACTAACTAAAACATTTAGTCCTTTTTCGTTCAATGGTACTCTAGCACAGCTGGAAGAATCGCAATACGTGGATGAAATCCAACCAACAACAAATAAAGAAGTTGAAAATATTATTAAAAGTAGATTTAAACCAAAAAAGGCTCCCGGCTTCGACTTGGTTACTGCTGATATACTAAAAAATCTGATTCGAAAAGCAATAACAAAGCTTACGACGACAATAAACGCTTGTTTATATCTCAGATACGTCCCACTGTCATGAAAAGTATCTGAAATCATAATGGTACCAAAACCTGGCAAAAGCGCACATGAAGCCTCGTCATATCGACCAATTTCACTGTTGCCTATTTTGTCCAAACTACTTGAAGTTGTAATCATAAGAAGACTTCAGAACATACATAATTGAAGAAAAGGAACTTATACGAGTACACATTCATCAATTTGGATTTAGATCTCAACATTCCACAATCGATCAAATTCATCGAATAACGAGCATAATTGAAGATGCGATGGAAAAAAAGCACAATTGACGCACCGCAGGCGTTCGATAGAGTATGGCACCATGGCTTACTTCATAAATTAAGACTTCACTTTCCACTGTATCTAACAGATCTAGTTGACTCTTACCTGAGCAACCGCTATTACAGAATCAAGCAGGGACAATCATATACTACGTTACAGCTGATAAAAGCAGGTGTACCCCAAGGAGGTGTCCTGGGACCAATCTTATACATTTTGTTTACTAGCGACATGCATACGCCGCCAAACTGCGCAATCGCCACATTTGCAGATGATAGCTGCATTATTACGACCGCCAAAAATGTAGTTGAGTCGTCGCACAGAATGCAATCTTCACTAAATCAAATCGTAGAATGGACACAGAAATGGTACATTACTTTAAACGAGTTGAAGTCTATCGTACGTACATCCCCTTACATATTGGAAATAAAGTAGTCCCGTATTCCACCTCGGTGAAATATCTTGGTATGACGTTGCATGCAAAGTTGAATTGGAAGGAGAATATACAAAAAAAAGTTTCAGAACTAAAACTAAAATACCACAAAATAAACTGATTGATCGGCAAGAAATCACGCTTAACAACATCAAATAAACTCCTAGTCTACAATAAAACTTTGAAGCCTATTTGGATATATGGAATTAAACTATGGGGATGCGCTGCCCCGTTATACTCGCAGAGGTTCAAAGATTCCAAAATAAAGTTCTCCGAAAAATGGTAAATGAGCCGTGGTACATACGCAATTCGGATCTGCATCGTGATCTTCATTTAGAAATGGTTCCGGAAGTCATTCGCGAAACAGCATCGAAACATGCAAAAAGGTTACAAAATCATGTAAACAGTGAAGCCCGACAACTAGGAGAGATTAGAAATAGCAGGCGCAGACTGAAAAGAACTCATGATCTATTACGAATCTAAGAAAATAACAAATATCATTATATTTAGTTGTTAAATTTAGTTTAAAAAAGAAAAGCTTGTTATTACAGCTTTTATTGTTTTACTTCATACATTGAGAAAAATATTGCTTGTTAGTTTAAATTTATCACTAGTTGCAATTTCAATGAAATGTAAAACCATCATTTATTACGTTTCAATAAAAAAAAAAATAAAAAAAGTTCCTTTTTGAGCTCTTGGACTCGCATCTTATAATCTTCGGCTCTCCTCCATATATATTCTAGATTTATTTCCTCAAATCTAATGTCTACTACGCGCAGATCGCCTTTCCTTTGTAACATGTCCGCAGTGTTCGACATTTTCAACTATTTTTTATTTAATAAACTGTTTTTATTCTTTAAACAAAATAGTTGGAGGTAATTGTTTTGCTCGCCTGGTTGACCTTGCTGTGCCTCGATTCACAGCAGCTGAAAATTTGTTTAAATAACAGTGTTTACACAGCGTTTAAATTCGTACTAAAATGGCTTATGTGATCAAATGAATACGCGGGAACATGCACCCATCTTACAATTTCCTTATTAACTTGCCTGTGTAAGTAACAGGGTTTTTATATTGCCTATATACGTACATATATAATAGGACTTTTACATATATTGTCTGTATTTTATTCAAACAGGTTTTACAATTTTTGCTCGAGCTACTTATCCTGCTCGAAGGACCAACTATTTGACTTGTAATATTAAACTGTTTGATAGGGTGGGTCGATTCCGGACTTTTTTCGATTCGGGATTTCTAATAGTGCGGAAAAGTTGTCTTAGTACTTCCTGATTCCAATGCAACTTTTTGTTTTGAGATCGGATTGCATCTTCAACCCCAACTCCGGCCTTGAAATTTCGGAAATTCGCTAAAATCGTAAAATTGTCTACCTAGCGCCTGAAATACGCATCTCATGGCAAAAAGTATAAAACAAAAGTTATTTGTATGACGTGAATTTACACATGCTTCAAATTCAGCTACTACTGCTGCAAATTCTTTGTAAATTAGAAATAAAGTATCTAAGCCCGGTATATGATACGTTTTTTACCAGCCTTCCAAAACCCACACATGTGAGGGGCGTTTGAAGGGTTGAAATGCCAATATATTTGGGCGGTAGGTTGCCTTGTAACCACGCGAAGGTAATCACTGCGTCCGTCTATGCATATAATTTTGAGAAAGTGTGGTTCAGATTTGATTGAACTTGCTTCACTAGCTTTGCTGCTGCTTTGAGCTGCACAAAGCTCGAGTCGTAGTAACGAGATAGTTTTCAGAGGAGCTATTCTTTTTTTCGCTGCAACTAGTACGACCAATCGTCTTGTTTAGATGCGTGTGGTATGAGATCTCTAAGCATATGAGAACTTGTTTCCCATTTGCATAGTTCGAAACCACTTTCAGAGAGCGCGTGGGAGACGTTTTTTGAAGTAAAGTGAGTTCATCAAATGTATCAGCACCAGATAGTAAGGCATCCATATAAAAGTCTGACCGTATAACAATGACTTCCTTGCCTGCGTTTGACGCGTTAACACGTTCGCGGACGTAAATGATATAGCATTCATTTTCATACTGATGCAAAATGACGTGAATGCTATAGCATTCAAATTTTAAAGCCAACTTTTATTCATTTAATTTTATACAATCTTAAGTTTTTGTAATTAATACACATTTCAAAATAATGACCAATTGGTTCATTAGATACTTTCATATTATTTTATCTTTTCTCCGTGTATTTACAAATTTCCTTAAGCCGGCTACATTGAGTAAACTAGAAGCGTAATACATGACGTGAATGCCAAGAATGATATAATACAAGATTACGACGACCGCCATTACGAAACGTCATAGTTCCGTGTTGAGAAGAATAAGAGTGAAAAACTGTCAAATGGCTTGCAAATTGTAAACAGAAAAGTAAACACTTTTGTAAATTCGCAAAATATTATTAATTCTTTCGATTTTAATGAAAAGTTTTAGTGAAGCGATTGAATATTGTTGAGTGAAAAGATTTGAATCATTTCTAAAGAAATATATCGGCCTATTGATAATTATATTGTCTACTAGAGGACCCGTCCACGCTTCGCTGTGGCTGATACAGAGATAATACTACTACTACCATCTATACGATTTCTATTAGTTGCATTATAACTATTCGTTAATAAGATATATAATTTTTCTGAAGCAACTTGTGTTAGTTTACAAAAAAATGGATCATAAAGCATTTCGTGTAATAATAAAGCATTGCTTTTTGGGGAACCGAGGACAATGATGCTCTAAAGAGGAGAAAGCGCTATACAAAGTGGTTGCCTCGCAAGTTCATAATCCAACAGAACAACGAATAACTGATTCTGAGAAGTGTTTGAAATAAAACCGAATTTTTGCGTTATAATCTATTTCACTGCGTATTTGGTTGCAGTTCTTTTCTACTATTCCAAATAGTTAGCAATTGTATTAGTTTTGAGGAAGAAACTGTTTAAAATTGTACGCATATATTCAAGGAAAGGAGGATGATTTGAAATATAATCTTGGTATTTATGAGTTGAATTAAATTTTGACAAAAAGAGGTAAAATGTATCCTATGTCCTTACCCTGGTTCTACGCTACTTTCCCACCAATTTTCAGTTAAATCGATTCAGCCGTTCTAGAGTTATAAATGGTGTAACTAACACAACTTTCTTATATATACATATGTACATATATAGCCGGAATAAAAAAGCATGCGACCGAAATTGAATGATTCAAATATTTGACAAATTAAAATATTGAAAAACAAAACAAACAAAAATTTAAAAAAAAAAATGTTATTGAAAAATGTTACTTTTTGGTAATTTTCCAATTTCCCTTAACATTTAGGAGGATGAAAAATAGATGTTGTCCGATTCTCCACCCTAGCCGATATGCACGCTAGGATTCACGAAAATCGGTCGAGCGGTTTCAGAGGAGTTCAATAACGTACACCGTGACACGAGAATTTTATATATTAGATTAAGTTGTGATTCAAGTGGAGAATACTTTTCTTGTGTTGTATATAAATATATACATATATTATAAGTTCAGATGTATCAGATGTATCAGATAAATTGCCTGAGGTTCATAATATCTTCATCTCTAAAGTGATCTTTGGATATTAAAGAGGATTTAGTATTAAATATATCATTTCTTTTGCAAAATAACACCCATTTCTTGTCAACTTTTAAATCGGCCGGAAAACTGAAAAAACTCGTTTTCAATCCTTTAATTGCATAATAATTATTACAACAAGCCACTGCACATTTCATTTTAAAAGATTAATATATTTATGCTTAGAAATTTAAATAAATACAACAGTACACTTTCACTGGTTTTCTTCATTTGAACAATTTCCACACATGCTACTCTATTTATTGTGGATGTGCCTAAAACTATTTATATGTATCTTTTCTCACAACAATATTCTAAGCATTCCAGTGAAATTTTTCCTGCAAAGACGAATGAATTAATATTATTTTGGGAATTTCCAAAATTGTTTACATTTCTGTTTACAATTTGTATGCATTTCTATGCTTGTTCTTCTCAACGCAAAACTGTTACGCCACGAAATTGTTGCACAATGTATTTGTTTTTGTAAGAATTGTTACGAGCTAAACCGAAAAAAGCTAACGGTAAACTAGTGTCGTAATCTTTTATTCTATCATTCTTGCTTGAATGCTATAGCATCTATATTTCATAGAATTCTCAGAGAGACCTGACTCTCTGATTGTACATTTTTTTTTGAAAATTTCCGTTACTTTCAACAATGTGCATTATAAGTGATTAGACATTTCATTATCTGCTTCGGTTAGACATTTGAAATTAAAGCGAAAACATCATTTTTTTAAATTATCGTATAACTTTATTGAAGAAATATGAATTCAAATAAGAAGCGTACGCGAATTTTGAGATTATTTGATGATTCTGATTCAGATCAAGATATAGGTAAGTGTATTACGGAAATAATTGGAAATGAAATCAGTAAATTTGATAGAGACCTTTGTGATAGGCTATGGGCAATTCAGCGAAAACTCTAGAGAGTGTACCCCTAATATATTTTTGTCAAACAATATGGGCTTATCAACATCATCATCTTCTGATTCAGAAGATTCTAACAACATAAATATTTCAAATGGGATAGCCAACACATTTTCAAGATGCACACTATCAGGAAAAAATTCCGGCACCTTTAAATTACAAACGTAGAACATATTTCCTAAAGTACAAATATTGTTACAGGCAAAAAATAATTAAATTCACATCATACCGGTGTCAGAACTGTGTAAATAAACTTCCACTGTGTCCTGGAGAGTGCTTCCGACAATGGCACTTACCTCCTGAAGATCACAATACCTCCAATTCGGATATGGAATCCTAAAAACATTCAATCATAATAATGGACAGAGATATTTAGTTTTGTTTTCATATATACATACTATGAAATTATGGATTTAATTTATATTTGTAGACAAATAAAGATCTATTGTTAAATAAAAAGTGTAATGAAACTATAATAAACCTGTTTTTCTCATGTATTCTATGGATGAATGCTATAGCATTCACGTCATTCTGGTTGAAAAATATTATCTATATCGTCGTGGATGCTGTAGCATTCATTGTATATAACGGTTAAAATACGATGTTCTGACTACTCTTATAATATATGTCTAATTAGATTTCGGATATTACAACTAGTTTCAAAAATAATTGCCTGTATATTTTTGCAGCTCCCTAAAATTTTTTGCTTCCGCGAACGTGTTAAGTGCGACTGGATGTAGTGACTTAACAGCAAGATGCGATGCTGAAGCAACTAAATACTTGACCCTCAAAAAGCGATAATCACGAACGGGATCTGCTGAATTCGAACGCTAACCTATGCGTTCATAAACTGTGTCCTCTTTAGCGACATAAACTTGCAGGTATATTTTTTCGATATCGGCTATGAATACGAAACAGTGAGTGCGAAAGCGAACCTAAATAGAAAATAGATCTTGTTGTAGCTGTGGGCCTACCATGAGTGCATCGTTTAGAGAATTCCAGAGGTTGACTTCACAGATGCGTTGAAAACGACTCGTAATTTCACTGTTTGACTTATGGCCTTTATCACCGCATGATGTGGCATATAGTAGAGTTTATCTGTTGCCGTCCAAGCTGGTTTCATGTTTCGCAAAGCGGAGGTTAGAAGATCGTTAGTAATTTTCGGTAAGATGAGCGTACTTAGTTGATTTAATATCAAGCGTTAGGGTGGATATCGAGATTTTTACTCCTCCCGTTGTATTGACCCAATCCCAGTGTCGTGAACGGGTGACAGCGTTCTGGGAAGTCGAAGGCGTTAGACACACGCCTTTGTGACGAATGAGGAATGCGAACCGTTATCAAGGAGTGCGCGATCAGGATTCCAACACCAAATTTCCGAGGACCTCGTTAATTTTTTGAATAGGATATTTATCGGGGATCATAACTGTATTGAGCTTGCGATCTACGACCAATCGATACTTCTTTTCACCAGAGGCATCTGATTTTTTTTAACGATCCAAATTGGGGAGTTAAACGGAGATTTCGATCTATTTATTATTCCGTTAGCAAGAAGTTCTTCGACTTAGCGTTCGACTTCTTCTTTTAATGTGATACAGGACCCAATGACCCCATACAATCTAGTAAACAGTGGTTTACGTTGTTGTCCGGATTTCACTTTTTATGAGAGTGGTGGAGGTGAGTTTTTCGTCAGGGTCGTGTGTGGTTGCCAACTAAAAGGTCTTCAAATGGGGTGTGTTCGTTATAAAATTACGGTATTGCCTTTGATGAGAAAGCATTACATTCTACGCGAAAATTTGGTAACACTTCAAGGTCAAGGTTCCTTCGAAAAATTGGTGCACTTCACTAGCGTAACAAACACAACATAAACATTTTCAATGAGCTATTAAATAAAGGAAGAATTGTAAGTGGATTGTGTATAAAATATTATTCTTATGTTCGATATAATGCATTAATGTAATAAAAGATGTTTTCAGGGTATTATTCACTATTTAAAAAAAATCTTTTATTTGTATCACTCTTTTTGTTGCAGTATTCTTTCAACAGTTTTTTTAGTTTCCATAAAATTCTCAGCTTTTCAAAAATTTCATCAGCAATTTTACACGTTAAAATTTCCATATTTGTAGGCCACACGTTCTGCGTGAAACAATTAATGCCATATTGCAGCAAAGTATCATTAGAGTATCAGCTGAGATTCGGCAACAGAGTATCAAGTTGCAGTTTTGCTGTAATTATTAAGCACCTCGAACACAGACTATTATACTATATACACAAACAAATACGTTTTATTAACTTTCGATAATCATTTCTATTTTGTGTATATGTAGATGAAAATGTGTAATAAAAACCATGACTGCTCCATTTGAACTTCTTGTTAGAAACAATAAAAAAAAGAAGTAGTATGTAATAAAATATATTAGGCTAGTTATGCGAAAACTACACAACTTTAACGCCTGGCAAAAAGTTAATAAGAATATGAACATGAAACTATTGTTAAAGTTATATTCAGAAAATTATATTTTTGAAACTTTTGCATTAGAACACATACATATATACGTACATATGTAAACAATAAATTAAACAGAAGGAATACAGACACTAAATGTCAAGCGCAATGAAGAACCTCCGTCCTAACATTGCACTGATAATTTATCAGAGTTGTATTGTAACGACATATACTAGTAAAGTCTTAACATATATATTATATATTATCAATCTTGACAAAATAGCAAACATTTTAAAGCTTTAAGTTTTTTATATTTTAAGTTCATATATTTAATACTTTTACATACAGCCATATATGACGTGGTCTACGAAAAGGGAGCTAACGTGCGAAAACTAGTTTTCTGGGAAAAGCTGTTAAAAATAATCGTCAGTTTCTCGTTATCTCATTAATTATTCTCCTTTTTTTTGACACCTAAGCCCCCTTTCCGTAGACCAGGTCACATATAATGTTTCGGTTTCTAAAAAAATTAACACTTATACAGTACACATTTCATACATTTTCACTACTCTAAATTGATTCTTTATAAATGTTTTGCCTTTGTGGTAACCTATCACAAAATATCCCAACAGTTACAAGTGTAACAAATATTCCCAATCTGAATTTTCTAGGAACTTATTCATATTTCTTCTCGAACTCATTCATAGTTAAACAGTCATGCGAAACAGCCGCTTTCCTAAACGAATCCGAGGCAGAGTCCATACCGAGCCCTCTAGGATCGATGATGAGTGAACTCAATATATAATTTCAACAATTAGCAAATAACAGATGGAAAAATATAACAAAATGCAATATAACTAAAAAGTTATGACACAGTTAGTGATAATTGAGCCCGAAATACAATTGGGGCACTGCTACCTACCTACCTAAAATCTTCTCTAACAGTGTACAGCTACTGGCGTACGTCGATGCGCAGTTAGTTCTGTTTTCTCCAGAATGGATAAGGGTCTGGTGGTGAACGAAGGCATTAAAAAATATCTCCTGTCATCAATCAAACAGCCGTATTAGATTTGCGGGGATACCAAATTCAGACATCGCGACATAAGGGCAGCTCCTTTTTGTGCTGTCAAAAGAAGATTTAAAATCGACGAAGAGATGGAATTATCGGGACTAATCAGTTTGTTGAAGGTGGGCTTTAATCTTCCACACATTACGCTCGACAGAATCTTATGTGCGCTGTTCAGGAAACTTATACCACGGTAGTTGGCGCTGATTGTAGGGTCTCCCTTTTTGTGAATTGGTATTGGCGGTTAATGCTTTCGCCTAACCATATTCTACAATGAAGCTGAAGCACGCTCCTTATCAGTTCTTAGCAGCCGTGTTTGAATAGCCCCTTCCGCTTTGTTGTTATTTACGAGGGTAATTGCTATTCTAACTTTTTTACGGTCGGGCAATGAAACGTCTGCTCCATGGTCATTTATTGGGGAAGCGAGTTCACCTTCTCCTGGCGTTATACTTTCACTGCCATTCAGCAGGCTGAAGAAGTTTTGCCTCCATAGTTTTAGCATGCTCACCTCTAGGGGTTCTACAAGAGTATATTTCGGTCTTGAAACCTTCTGTTAATTGACGCATCTTTCGTAGAGTTTTCGTGAATTACCCCTGTCGGCCAGCTTGTCAAGCTGTTCGTGCTCTCGCATTTCGGCCTCTCTCTTTTTTGTCTACAAATGCGTCTTGCTTCCCTCTTCAACTCTCGATATTTATGACATCCCCCACATGTTGTGGTCGATTGTAACGTTGCGAGGTAGGCAGTCTACTTTCTCTCTAGTGCGACACGGCACTCCTCATCGAACCAGCTGTTCTTTTGTACTTTCCGAAAACCAATGGTTTCGGTTGCAGTTGTACGTAAAGAGCTTGAAATGCCGTCCCACAGTTCCTTCCTTTGTACTGAGTTGTTGACGAGTGCTCTCACAGAGCAGGAGTGCAAGCCGAGTACAAAATCGTTCGGCTGTCTGTTGTGATTGCAGCTTCTCGACGTCAAATCTGCCTTGTGTTTGTTGACGTGCGCTTTTTGCTGCTCAGAGGCGGGTGCGAATCTCGGCTGCAACAAGATAGTGGTCCGAGTCGATGTTAGGACCTCGGAGCGTACACACGTCTAGAACACTGGAGACGTGTCTTCCCTCTATCACAACATGATCGATCTGGTTGGTGGCTTTTCGATCCGGAGACAGCCAGGTAGCCTGATGTATTTTTTTGTGCTGGAATCTAGTGCCACAGACAACCATATTTCGGGCCCCGGCGAAGTCGACCAGCCCCAACCCACTTGAGGACGTTTCCTAGTGGAAGCTGAATTTACCAACTGTTGTGCCAAAGATACCAGCGTTAAATTCGCCAAGCACGATTTTGACATCGTGGCGGGGGCAGCTCTCATAGGAGAGCCGTTTAAGTCTGCGGCTGTTAATTATGTGTTCTCTTAGTTGTATGGCTTCAGCGTTTACATGAAACTGTAGCCTTATTGCATGTTTCTATACTGTTTCGCGAATAAATTCGCTGAACATTTTGATAGATCACGTTGTATATCCGAATTGCGTTTGTATCACGGGTCATTTACAATTTTTCGCAAAAATTTATTTTGGAACCGCGCACCGCATCCTCAGAGTTGAATTCCGAAAGTCCAGCTTTGTAAGTGCTTTGCGTGATATATTTTTAACTACATACAACTTCGTTTTTTGTTATGGTTGATTTTTACTTTCATATTACGAAGCTTGCAATTGCATAATGTCAAAAATCAATATATAGTACATATTTTTAAAGTATAACTTTAAAAGAATCTGAAAAATATGGCGGAAGCTCGATTTCTTTTAAATGGTCATTTAAGATTAGATATACTGGCGAGTGGTCTAAATATGGGAATACATTTTCCACGTTAATGAAGTTCTTTTATTTTTAAACTTTTTTTTTTTTATTAACTTTACTCTTATTTATTGAATCTACCCTACTTAAGAGCCTAACAATAAGTTTGCGAATCGTAAACTACTCACATAATTTACACCCTACATGGGTGATTATTTTTTTTTAACTGGGCCTAAAATATATTACGTCTGGGCTGGTAAGTCGTTTCTACGTAATCTTGAACTCTAGTTCACACGCAATAACGATCTTTTTAGTTGGTTTGGGTGAACCGATAGTTTCAGTGCATATTTCGCGCTTCGGTGCTCTATTTCAGTTCGTACGTCTGGAATTCTTAAGTCGCGTTGGATGTTCTCATTTCGGATATACCACGGTGCTCTGGCGATTGTACGAAGAATTTTTGATTGCGCACGATGAAGAATTTCGATGTTGCTGCTACTCGCGTTGCCCCACAGCTCACACCCATAGGTCCAGATTGGTTTTAAAACTGTGTTGTATATTATGACTTTATACTCCAGACTCAGGGCTGAGCGAGAGTTAATAAGCCAGTGCTAAGAACCTGCCTTTAACTTAAGGTAAGTCCTTTTTACCTCGATGTGGTTTCGCCAAGTGAGTCGCCTATCCAGATGGACCCCTAGGTAAGTAACATGATTGCTTTATGGTATTTGTACGTTGTTCAGTGTCAAAGGCGAACAGCTCCTCTTGTTTGGGGTAAATGTATCGTGCTTACATTTTTGCTCGTTAACCTTTATCCTCCAGTTTGCGAACCAGTTGGCCACAGCTTCAATATGATTTCCTAAGAGCGCATTTGCATGAATTGGGCACTTGGAGCGGCTGATTATTGCAGTGTCATCGGCAAAAGTAGACATTGTCAAGCGGTCGTTTACCAGGATATCTGAAGTGTATAAAACATATAACATTGGGCCAAGAACACTGCCTTGTGGTACACCAGCTTCAATCGTTTGGGCTACAGAGTGCAGGTACAGGTGTTACATCGAACTACAAAATTTCGATCATAAAGATAGGACGTAAACAGTTCGTAGATGTTTTGCGGGAGTAGCGTTTTTATTTTGTACATAAGACCATCTAACCACACTCGATCAAAAGCCTGCGCGACATCATGAAATATTGCAGAGCAATATTCTCGTTTTTCAAAAGCTGTTCGAATTTCAGATGTGATCCTATGTACTTGCTCGATCGTTCCATGCTTTTCCCTGAAGCCAAATTGGTGAGATGGTATTATGATGTGGGTTTGAAGATGTGGCTTAATGCGGAGCATAAGAAGTCTTTCAAATAATTTCGACATACAGGATAACAAGCTGATGGGCCTATAGGAGGATGGCTACGTTTTGTCCTTTCCAGGCTTAGGTATCATCACTATAGTTAACTTTTTCCATTGTTGAGAAAAGTGAGCTTGTTTTGTGATTGCGTTGAAAAACATACAGATACAGATTATAGCACAATTTGGTAGCTCAATAATCATTTTTGGAGTAATTAAGTCGTGCCCAGGAGCTTTTCTTGGTTTCAATTTCTCCATAATTATTTTTGATATCTCTTCAGGTACGAATTTCACTGGCTCAGATTCCATCAAATAGGGTACGGTTGGAAGTGTAAAGTCATTAGTTTCTGGGTTTGGCTGGAAGACATTTTTTGGATGAGCAGCGAAGGTTGCTGACTTTTCTGCATCACTCCGAGCTCAATTGCCATTATTGTCACGTATTGGCATTTCACACTCTATTGGCGCACTTAGAGTTTGATGTGATTTCCACAACGGGTGCTTTGTACTAGTCGGAGACAGTTTTTGAATATACTGGTACTGCGCACGCTGTTCCTCGCTTCTGAGGGCTCTCGTCAGTGTATGTGTGGCCGCTTTCAACAGTTGTTTTGAGGCTGGTGATCTATGAACCTGCCACTCTCTTCGTAGACGTCGTTTTTGTAATACTAATATTTCAATTTCCCTATTAGTTAAACTATGCGTTTTGTTTTCCATATAACCTTTTTCAGGAGTTGAAATTTTGGCGGCGGTTGATTCGAATGCTGCGACGGTGTTTTCAATATCTACCGGTGTATCTAAATTTGGTTCAAGTTCTATGTGTGTGCTGATGTATTCTTTATACTTTAACCAGTTTGTAGCTTTTGACGTGAGCATAGTATAGGGTAACTCTTTATAATGTGACTGATGCCGCAAAGTGAAGAGAACTGGTGAGAGGTCTGATGAGAGATCTGCTCTTGTTTCTGCAGTAATAAGGCTGTGAGGAGTTTCCCTAGTTACTGCGAAGTCAATTAAATCTGGCAGCTTTTTCGGGTCTGACGGGTTTGTTTCTTTTACATATAAGCGCGTTATATAATTGCTTGCCTTTAGGATTACATAACCGGGAACCCCAGTGAGGGTGTTTAGCATTATAATCACCTGCAGCAAGAAAGCACTCTCCCAGCGAGCAGAAGAAATCTATAAATTGCTTTTCTGTAATCGTGAAACGTGGGGGACAATAAACGGCGGACAAAGTAATGCCTGATGTTGCATGCAGATAATTATCAGCAGTTCCAGTTAAACAATGGTGTTTAATGCGACTCCTGATTAAGATACCAGTTCCACCATGCGCCTTTCCATCTGGATGATTCGTACAATAGAAGATATATCCCGGTACATTAAAGTAGTATTTATTAGTTAGGTGAGTTTCTGCAAGGAGCATTATATCAATTTCCTTGTCGTTGAGAAATTTTGACAGCTGTAGTTTGTGGCGAGGTATTCCATTTGCATTCCATAAAACAATTTTAAGCGAGCTCATTATTTTGAACTTTGGTTAGCAAGCAGTTGCAGAGGTGTGTTTTGATTTCGCATAAGTTCTTACATTGTGTTCTGCATGAATGTTATGAAGTTCATCATGCTATGTTGCATTGACGCTATCATTGCTTCGATATTCGATTAACTACCGGATTGAACGTGGGGCTGCTGTCCTTGCGGCTCAATAAGACTCGCTGTTATTGTGGTTGTGGGTTTTCCTAGGCCTGATTTTAGGACGTTTGCAAACGATACGTACACCAATCACGGGTGCACCATGATACATGTGTAATGAAAATATCCATAAAGACCTTGGTATTCCTATGGTAAATAAAAAAGTAGAAGATAGCAGAATTAAATATACAGTAGATATCGGTTATATGCAATTGTTATAATGTAAAAAAAAATTTGCATACAGGCGGTAATTGCAAACAAGCGGTATTCGCTTATATGCAAAATAATGTATGTGCATATACACAATCCGATGTAAACAAAAAATTTCACACAAGAAATATAATATATAAATTTTTTCAGTTTAACTAAGAATTATATTTCACTTCAGTCAGTTCATTTAATTTGAAAATTGTCAAAAGTTACTTAAAAAAATCTGTTATTTTCTTCTGGCATTTCTGTTTTTCAGAACTCTCTGGGATTAAATTTTCAATGTCTTCAAAAGCCTCTAAGTGGTCTATATTGTTATGGAAAAAATAGTCACGCAGCGAATCTAAGCTTAGCAAGGCAGTTTTCGTTGAGGGGTGTTTAATACAAGTATCAGATTGCGCGAACACTTCCTCATCTTCAATAGAATTTTCATTGACTGCCAATACGTCCGCAATAATATCCTCGTCCGACATGGTTCCAAAGCAGACAAGTTCATTATCGCATTGAATGTATTCGTTATCAAGTGTGCACCATTCATAATTTTCGTCTTCAGTGGCTGCAATTTCATCTGTAATGAAATCAATGTTGTCAATGCCTGCCTGAAATGAACAATTTTGTTTTTAATTTGTTCCATCTTGGACACGTAATTTACCTTTTTGAAACAATTAGTAATTGTTTGTTGCTTAACAAAGTTCCAAGCGCGATTTGCATATTTGATACCGTCGAAAATAGTGAGCGATTTCAGGAATTCAACAATTGACCCTTCTCCAATGCACAAATTTGTTTTTTTATTAGGATTTGTCGATATTCCATTTTAAATGAGTGGATGATCAAGTGGCTGTATAAGGGCAGTTGTATTTGGTGGCAAAAATTCAATCGTAATGTTTGAGAATTTCTCATCTATATTGTGGCAAGGAGCATTATCAACAATAAAACATACCTGCTTGTTATCTTTTTCAAGATTTTGATTCAGATCTATTAGAATCTTTTTCCAAATAACATTCGTCATCCAAGCACTTTTATTATTATAATATGGCAGCGGTAGCTGTTTTCCTTTAAAAGACCGCGGTTTAGCCGACTTTCCAATGCAATATGCACGTTTATATGTGCCGGTTGCATTGCATAGAAACAAAAATGTGAGGCGTTGCTTTTGAGTTTTGAATCCCTTTGGATTGGGATGCATGGGCAGTTCTTGAACGGCTTCTGGTTGCTCTTCACCCCAAATGCGGCAATTTTGCTTATTTACGTAGCCATTCAACCAGAAATGAGCCTCATCGCTGAACAAAATTTGTCGATAAAAACACATTTCGAACCGAACACTGATTTTGGTAATAAAATTCAATGATTTGCAAGCGTTGCTCGTTAATAAGTCTATTCATGATGAAATGTCAAAGCATACTGAGCATCTTTCTCTTTGACACCATGTCTGAAATCCCACGTGATCTGTCAAATACTAATGCATGAAAATCCTAACCTCAAAAAAATCACCCGATACTTGCCTTTTGCCACATTTGGCAACGCCTTGTAGTATAGCCCAGTTTCATCGGCATTAAATATGCAATCGGGAGAAAATTTGTCAAGAATATGAAGCAAACGGTTAAAGATGAAGGCTTCTGCACAGTGGCGTAGCTAAGGGGGGCGAAGGGGGCCGTCGCCCCGGGCGCAACGTCTTGGGAGGCGGCAAAACGATTTTCGCTGGCTTTTAATATTCAGAAAAATACTTCCACAAATTTTTTTACAAAATTTATTATAAAAGATAAAGAGTTGTACACTCAGAATGTGATAATCTTAATAACAATGAAAAATATTAATTTTTACTCGAATACTCTTCAGTCTTTGAATTTTTCTCATATCTTTTGGTTTATATCTTTCTTAAAAATAGTGATAGAACTTAAAGATGCACTTTTCTAACTTTGTCTGGCGATGTGTCACTCTCACAGTTACCCTATGCTTTGAATGTAACAAATACTTTTATTTCTCCAAATTTTCAAAAATGGTATTTAAAAACTCCAATTCGGGCAAAAATTCCTGCAAATTGTGTCAAAATTGTACAAGATATAGGGCGAAAATGGGTTTTTCCTATGGCTTTTAATAAGATGTCTGTAAATTTACTATCAATTTCCTCATAAACCGTATTGTGAGAATTTTGGAATTTCAGAATTTGCGTGGCTTCTAGTTCCTAAATTTTATTTACTTAATATCGAAGATATTTTGTAAAAATTCACTTTTGTTCGAACCACCTCATGAAAGTTGTAGGTAGGTAGATAAAGGGGGGCGGCAGAACATCCTTGACCCCGGGTGCCCAAAAAATTTAACCAAAAAAAATTAAATTCAGGGAAGTTACAAAAAGTTACAGCTGTTCAAAAATGAGTGAAAATAATGGAGAAACTCGCTATATTTTGAAATTTTATATAGAAAAGAAAAGAATGCCACGCAAGCCACCAATGAAATTTGTGCAGTTTACGGAAACGTTGCTGTATCAGTTCGTGTAGCACAACAATGGTTTGCTCGCATCCGTTCTGGAAATATTATTCGTTTTGGTTGAAAAGGCTCTTTATTTGCATTGGCCGCGTTTTTTATACTCTCGCAACAATGTTGCTAAGGAGAGTATTATAGTTTTGTTCACATAATGGTTGTTTGTAAGTCCTAAAACTAAAAGAGTCAGATATAGGGTTATGTATACCAAAGTGATCAGGGCGACGGGTAGAGTCGAAATCCGGATGACTGTCTGTCCGTCCGTCCGTCTGTCCGTCCGTCCGTCCGTGCAAGCTGTAACTTGAGTAAAAATTGAGATATCATGATGGTACACGTATTCCTTGGCTCCATAAGAAGGTTAAGTTCGAAGATGGGCAAAATCGGCCCACTGCCACGCCCACAAAATGACGGAAACCGAAAAGCTATAAAGTGTCATAACTAAGCCATAAATAAAGATATTAAAGTGAAATTTGGCACAAAGAATCGCATTAGGAAGGGGCATATTTGGACGCAATTTTTTTGGAAAAGTGGGCGTGGCCCCGCCCCCTACTAAGTTTTTTGTACATATCTCGGAAACTATTATAGCTATGTCAACCAAACTCTACAGAGTCGTTTTCTTCAGGCATTCCCATATACAGTTCAAAAATGAAAGAAATCGGATAATAACCACGCCCACCTCTCATACAAAGGTTATGTTGAAAATCACTAAAAGTGCGTTAACCGACTAACAAAAAATGTCAGAAACACTAAATTTTACGGAAGAAATTGCAGAAGAAAGCTACACCCAGGCTTTTTTTTAAATTGAAAATGGGCGTTGCCTCGCCCACTTATGGACCAAAAACCATATCTCAGGAACTACTAGACCGATTTCAATGAAATTCGGTATATAATATTTTCTTAACACCCTGATGACATGTACGCAATATGGGTGAAATCGGTTCATAACCACGCCTTCTTCCAATATAACGCTATTTTGAATTCCATCTGATGCCTTTTCTGTATAATACGAGTATATACATTAGGAACCAATGATGATAGCGGAATAAAACTTAAAAAAATACGGTATTTGAAAAATATGTAAATGACGTATAATGAAATCTCGATTATCACTTTATCATACGAGAGTATAAAATGTTCGGTGACACCCGAACTTAGCCCTTCCTCACTTGTTATTTTTGAAGTTGTTTCGCAACTTTACATCACCTCCAGTTCGCAGTGTGATTTTCACATATTTATAGCTCTACTCGGAGACGTCATCGACACATCTGGCGAAGATTCTGCTTAAGTTTCTTATTGTTTCTGATTTTTCCTTTTTAATAGGCAATTTGTTTGGTTTTCAAGTTCTTCTTCGTCTGGTTCGACTACGAAG
Organism: Bactrocera tryoni; assembly: GCF_016617805.1. Lineage (NCBI taxonomy): Eukaryota > Metazoa > Arthropoda > Insecta > Diptera > Tephritidae > Bactrocera > Bactrocera tryoni. The sequence continues at coordinate 4,275,623 of NW_024396366.1, forward strand.
GTTGCCTTTGGTGGTTGAACTGCCGGTAAAGAGGTAAAAAATAATTTAAATAATTAATTACATGTTTATTTTGATGTGTTATTGATTCAAACTTTTAAAATTACAGGAAGTGTTTTTGATTTTAAAAACAAGTGCAAGAATAGGTACTCCGTATAATATTTATTGAATGAAATAAATAATAGAACAAAAATATAATTACAAATTAACTATATACTATATTTTAATCATAGCTGTTAAATTATGATTACGATTAGTAATCGGTTAGATTATTTTCTAAAAAGATTCGTAATGATTATTTAATTGTGCGTATGAAATATTGGGATTACGTAATGATTACGATTATAAAGAATCAAAAAATAATAAGGATTATTATAAATTAATGAAAATAATCAAAAATAATCAAAAATAATCAAAATAAATAATTGATTCTTTTCAGCGATTCTTTTTGATTACTTTCAATCCAAAACACCAAACAACTTTTCTCTTTAAATTTTAAGAAATATTTTTATTAAAATTTCTTAGATTGTTTTTTGTATACTCTGAGCCTCAGATTCTGAGATATATGCATTTATATGTATATATGTATATATATTATATTATTATAAATATTATATTATAAATGATGATATTTTTGCTATTATTAATAGCAATTCAGCCATTCAATTTAATCAGCCTCATCGCGAAATTTCCCAGTTCTGATCATCAGAATAAGCTTCAATGAGCGTAGCTGATATTTACACCTGTATGAAAAACAACAATGCTGAAGGGAGTAGTGTTAGAATTCAAGAACGGTTGTTAACTTGTTGGTACGCTTACGTTAATAAGTCAAACAAGAGCTTATAAAGTGCAATCATATAACCTATACTTCATACTTCACGTGTCAGTCAGTTGTTATTAATTGTATTTTGTGTGCAAAAACGCTCCATTTGAAGACAACATGTCACAAACTGATCAATTGGTTTTTGGAGAAAGCGACTTCTCAAATGATGATGAAATTACAAGACAAGAATTACGAAAAGTAATGAATTATTTGCAAATAATAGGCATTTTGATTTTGACCTCAACGGTAGGATTGCTTGAATATTCTTAGATTATTTTTATTAAATTCATTTATCTTTATACAGACACAGATAACGAAGAAGGAACAAATGCTACTCCTGAGCCAAGTGCTAGTGATCGTCGGGCTTTTTTGACCCATCACTTTTTCTGTTACTTAAATGACAATTCAAGAACAGACGACACTTGGGTAAAACATTGCAGTCTAAAAGAAGCTTTTGTTGCCTTTAATACTCCCCTGACATCCTCAGCACCAGTAGAGAGGTTATTTTCCTTTGCGGGGATAGTGAACAGTCCAAGGCGCCAGTCAATGTCGGACTTATCATTTGAGAAATTGGTGTTATTGAAAGCAAATTCTAAATGGAGTTAATGTATATTTTTCTTGCTATATTGTTATAAATGAAGTTTGTTATTTTTTGGTGTTACATTTAGTTACTATGTCTTGATTCAAGACTCTTGAATATCTTTATTTGTTGTACAAAATTGAATAAAAAAATTTATTAAAAATTAAAAAAAGTAAAAAAAGAAGAAAAGAAGAAAAGAATCAAAAAGAATCAAAAATAATCGAAAAGAATCGCTGAAAAGAATCAATTATTTATTTTGATTATTTTTGATTCTTTTCAGTAATCCAAAGTAATCCTGATTATTTTTTGATTACTTGTAATCTTAATCATTACGTAATCTACTTGGGACCAAGATAATCGTAATATAATCAATTATTTCACTCTCAAATACAAAGTAATCAGGTTACTAATAATTACGATTAGTAATCAAAACTTAACAGGTATGATTTTAATACATATAAATGTATGTAAATTTATTTTTCATGAATGCATTACTATATTTACACTTCAAAATTTCGAATTTTCCCTTTCACCTATCGGAACGGCAAAACTTCTAGAGGCACGACCGCAATAAAAAAAATTGTCAACCTCCATTTTCATAGAATAAGGGAAACGATCATCGAAAACTTATCCTAGCGGCCTATATTTAGGTGTAAGATGCTTTCAAACAACGGTAATATGGCTGCACTGATATCGGCAATCACTTCTTTTGACATTAACCATAACATACAAGAAAACTGCAACAAACTGGTTAAATTAAATGCTAAGCACTAGAAAAGCCATATACAATGGCTCATCCGATCACATGGGGCACCTCATCAGAAAGCATATAATCCCTATTGCATAACCCAGACAAAAGAAATACTTATTTGAAGGGAATTCATTGAACGCAGGGTTTCTAAAATTGTTCATATTTGGAATTAATATAAAAGAGCTATTGTCTCAAATGTATATTGGTTCTGTGTAAGTGTGATCTGTCATATACTAACATATTAGGAGGCAATAGGCGAAGATAACTACACCAACAAAGACTTTGGGGAACATTACGATTCCAGCAATACATATTAAAGTATGATGCAATGCTTACGACCAGCCGTCTATAGGTTTTAGGCCATTTTATGCTGAATCATCTTCAATACGGACGTATTAGTATGGTTATTGAATTTGGACTAGATTAGCACAGAAATCGATTTGCATAGAAGGAGACAAGTGGGAACCAGGAAAACAAAGAAAATAAAAAGACGAGCTAGCCCGATCGGAGCAGGTGGGAATTCAATTCAATTCAGTCAACTCTTTCAAGGGTTGCTTGTAGCTATGAGCACCAGAGGAACTGCTCAGGTCTTGAAATACTAGTTGTACATGTATTTTATCAAATACACAGAGTTGCTCGATAGGGCTTAACTGGTTACCACTTGGGAGCAGAATTTTTCTAATGCTGCCTTAGGGGAACCCGTTGCGGTCTAGCCCCTACCTTTCCATTCATAATTTACAATATACTTTCGCTAAATTTATACCCATATTAACGATTATTTAGTACTTCTAGAAATTACTTAAGATATGCAAGCCTAGAAATACTCAAATACAATAAAAATAAATAGATTTAACCAAAAATCTTGCTTTTTGTATTTTACCTACAACTAGGATAAAAAATATGAATAAGAAAAATTTTAAATGATTCCTCAAATGCTTATAATAATGAGCTAAACCTTTGAGTGTTTATTATCATTTCTTGTATTAAAGGTCTTAATATCTTACTATGCTGATTACTGCAAAAATAAATCTTATTAAAATAGCTCCTTGACAACTGGCACAGCGAAAGAATATTGAGGAATGATATGTGAGTATGCGCCTTGTGGTGTGACATAAGATGAGCTGGCTGAAGCTTTCGCAGGAACAGTATAAGACGGTGAAGGAGCAGGAGACGAACATTGAGTTGGTGTCAAGGACGCCTGACAACTAAATAAGTAGTTCCTTGGACATGGTAGTGCTGGGATAGAAGACGGTTTATATGAAAGAGTTGTGGCATGTGCTAGCTTCGAGTATGGATATGTAGAAACACTGCTATATGCCGTTGGAGGTGCAGAAGGAGATTGGGATGACCGAGTAATGCGTACTGATTGCGCTATTCCAGCTGGGATGAGTATTCCCTGTGATGGCTCCATTTGTATAATTTGAGTCATCACACAACTCATCGAGAAAAGAATAATCAAAAGCGTTATCATATTAAAACTTGAATATAATACAATGCTTCATTCAACTCCGACTATTCTGAATTTATACAGTACAATGCTCTTTTATACAGATTTTGATTTCGCTGTCGTTTACAAAACGTGATTTGCGAAGAAATATGTATGTTTGAATGTATGTACTACGTAATAAAAAACCGTATATACAAAAAAATGACATTTATTCTTAACACTTTTGGTTTTTATAACAATTTTCCTGTTATTGATAATTTATTAATTTTAACCAGCAATTATGTTATTTATATAAAAAATTTGAAAAAGTTAAATAAGTAAAAATAAATTGCGAACTACCACTTACTAGCATTTCTTGAAGGGTATTAACATAAATTTGTAAGCATGTCGAAAATTGCTGCTATCGACAGAATTCAATGTGTAGTTTCGTATTTCAATCGGTTAAACATAAAAATTACTAAGACATAAATAATCACAGTAACTTCCAGTTAAATTCTTCTTGATTTAATGAATTGATTTGAGTGTAAAACTGAAGCTATATTAAATATCTTTAAAGATTAAGCAACTTATCCTCTGCCAAATAACATACCCATGCATAAACATATTTTTACATATGAGTGCAATTCTATGTTTTCTTAAGAGTTCATTTGAATATTATTTATTCAATTTTTCTCATGATAAAAATTATTCTTTGCCTTATTGATCTAAAGTAAATAAATTAATTAATTAAGAATGACAGGCTGGGCAGTATTTTTTATTCAATTATAGTAATACTATGTATATGTTCCACATTTTTACCATGTGTACAATTTTGGAATAAAATTTGCGTTGGGCTGGGCTGACTACCACATAACGTTATTTTATAATTTTTTACTACCGCATACTACCGTGCTATGTTTTATAAAAAATATTTTTTTTGTTTTCTCTGGTGGGCATATAAAAAAAATACGTTGGTAAAAATACCAAATATTTGGTTATCATCAAAAACGATCGTGTACAGTAGTTTTGTGCCTTAGCTTTAAAATCGATTTTGGATATATTTCTGTCCACAGTTAAAGAACTATCAACAGGTTTATAAAATTTGGTCTTGTTTATTTTTAAGTCTTTAATTTCATTTTAAATTACAAATTATTAAAAAAAACATGAAAATGTGCCAGATATATTTATAAATGAAGTTTTGCTTAATAATTAAGATATTTTTATCGCAGTTCTAGGTACCACAACGGACAGGCGCTATAAACTGTCCAAATGAGAAGACCCTATTAGGATCGATCATTTAACATAACCAAACATTTTCTTTTATAATTTTCCAGTTGACACTATTTATTTAAGTACCAGCAGTGATTTACATCATTTCTTCCATCACTTTTAGATTCTGGTGGAATAACTTTGGTTTTTCGTCACTACAATTTCCAAAGTTAACTAGATACTCATATTTGCTCCTGGAATCTGAGAGTATGTCAGAGTATTTTCTTCATATAAGAAAATTTTCAACTATCAACACAAAACTTTTTTACGTATCACTTTCCAGAAAGTCATAACTTTGATAAAATCTATAGCTTTCATTAATTGCTATATTTAATATTCCACTTTTCAACTTTTCCATACTAAATGTAGAAAATTCTTTGCAAACTTAATTAAAACAATACGTTTACTTCAGCGCATAGAAATTCAGTTGTTCTTTATGTATGTGAAAGCACGCAAAAGTGAATTACTATCAATTAAAATCATAAATTGAATTATCAGAACAGACGCAGCGATACCTCTATCTGAAATGTGACACAGTACAGAAATCAAAATTCAACAGATTTCTATGTCATGTCCTGCGTTTGGTAATCAAGTACATCCAAAACCTAATAAACAGATTATATGCATATGTGGCAGTGCTAATGTATGGCAGTGCACTGTGCGTTTGACAATTGTTTTATGAATATACATATACATAAAGGTAAATGCAAATAAGGGCATAATGCAAAGTGTATGTAAATGTATATATATTTTTACCATTATTTAAATATGTGCAGTCAAATACCTTTCACTAGACTACCTTGATAATCTAACCTACTCTACATATGTAAATAAATTGGGGCGATTGCACCTGCTTAATGCAGTAAATGCATTACTTTCACTTTCTCAATCAGCAATTTTTTTTATTTTGAAAGTGGTACACAGACAAATATGGGAACTTAAATGGAAAATTATATTAATAAAAGTCAGTTAAAGTATTTGCATTCAGTTTTTTGTATTCCGATTTGAGGTGGATACAGTTGTGACAATAAATTGATTAAAGATCGGTGAAAAATGAAACTTCAATCGTTTATTATGTTTATTTTATGGAGTTCATCAGCCAATAAAGTTTTACCATTTAAGCTTTCATCCATAAATCCTAGCGTATTGAATTCCATTCAATCGTTATACTATCTTGAAGCAGACACTAACTCGAACCACGTAGAGCCTAAGGAAGACTTAAAACGAACACAGCGATCATTTTTAAAAAAGTTTTGGAAGGATATCGGTCTTCAGAATCCTTTTAATGATGAGGGTTGTGTTAATTGTTGCAACAATAACTACAACGCTGGTGAGGGCGATATTTATGAAAAACCACCAACATCTTCTGATATCCCTTCCTTTCAACAACTACCTCCTTTACACTCATTGCAACCGTTTGATCCGTTAAGAATTTTTCAACCATTTTTAAGATCCATAGATTTTAATACTAATGGATTTAATGGAGCTGGTTATATAAACAATGAGAACAAATGCAACACCCCCAAAATATATGAGGGAGAAAATTCTGATGTGATTAATAATAATTATGAGATGGGAACTAGCGAAGTTACTGAGTGCAATAATATAGAAAGGCATAAGGCGAAAGAGGACACGGACTACAGCTTTGATATAAATAAAAATAATGGACCGATATGCTCAAATGAAAATGGGAAAATTTATAAAAACTCATCTGTTAAAAATACTTACCAAATGATAGATACCCCGCCTGTTAAGAACACTGATGTATATACTGCGCCTCCGTTTCAAAATTCTCAGCAAAATGTATACCAAACAAATGTGTATACAAATGAAAAAAAAAAAATTCCTTCATACGATAATTTGAAAGATGAACCTGACACAAAAGTGATAAATTCGAATCAAAGTTCACCTTGTGGCATATCTCCACACAGCGCACTTTTATCAAATAAAATTCCACCATCGGAGGAATATCTAAATCTTTGCAGTCACAAAAATTTTGCTTCCCCACCGTTATTACCGTCACTATCTTCTAGGTATGGGGTTGGGTCACAATGCAGCTGTACAGAAGTGACACCAAGTGATATCGCAATTTATGCTATTATGACACAAAATTCATGCACATTTGCTCCATCAATAAAACCGCATTCATTTAATGTTAATCCATATTATTATGGAAATAATATTCACGATCTTTATAAGGGACCGGCCCCACCAATAACATTGACAGAAGCCGACCAACCATATCGTAGTTGTCCTGAACTTTTCACTGACTATCTAAATCATGGAAATTATAAAAAAAAATATGCTAAAGGCAAAACATTTGTTAATGCTCCATTCATTTCATGTTAGCGCAGCATTTACTAAGGGGATGAATTCTATGGAGTTTACGTTAACTTTATTATAATTAACACACGTACATATGTATATATGTTTGACCCAATAATTTAGAGGTAATATTATTATTTGCATAAACGTAAGTTATTACAGCTCGTTAACCGTAACTTTAAGTTTCATTTATAATTTAATAATAACATCAATAATTTAAATAAATAAAATTAAAGTATTACAAAAATTATTAGTTTGTCTAATCAAAAAATTTTATTTGTTATGTGAATGAGTGTAAAATGTCCTTGAAATAGAAGGACTATGACTCCGGATATAATCCTCCTCTAAATAAATTATGTACATACATAACGTGTATATATCATATAAATTTAATATAAATACATATGTATGTATAGTATGTTCAACAAAATCAAAATTTATCTGTTAATGTACACAAATGTTCAATAAAGTTTATTTTACTACAATCATATTAATAAATATGGCAAGAAGAACAAAGCCTCCAAAAACATCGCTCGCCTTAAAAGAAATAATTTTCACTATTTTATGTACATATATATGTATGTACAATTATATACAATATCGAACCAAATAAAATCATCCTGTTTTTATTTATACATATACGCATATATGTAAATTTTTGGCTTTTTATTTAAAAATTGTGTTATTGACATTAAAATCAAACCTACATATCATCACCGAATATGCAAAACTACGTATCATTAAAAAATTCGAAATTGAGTTTTTATTAATTTCGATTCATTTCATCCTACATATAGTACTATATACATATATGTACAAAATTTTAAGCTTAATAGTTCAAAATATGTATCAATATGAGTAGTTTCTATTTTGCAAAGCTAATTATTAAGACATTTTCAATTTTAATTAATCCTGTGCCGCATTTGTAGGCGTCGGGCCTTTTCAATAATTGTCAAAATTTTTTTAGTAGACTCTTCGCTAGTTTGATTCCAATCTTCTGTTATAGATGGTTTCGTTATCTCGTTAGGTTTAGCTGTTGTAAAATTTCTAATTTCACTTTGACTTTGTAATTTGGAATTATCTCCCTTTTGCAAATCCTCAAATGATTTTATTGATATTAAGGAATCAACATCCGAAGACTCGGCTAAAACTGTGGTCATAGGCAGTGTTGTTATTTGCATATTATCTAACTGTACTGCTACATTGTCGTCCTCAATGTGTGGACGTAAATCATTATTGAACTTGCTTATTGGCATCATTGCTGGCTGGGATATATATGTTAATGGATTTGAGCGCGAAATTTCTGGGATGGGTGTTGTACTTTGAAATATCCCGTCTGTGACATGTGACGTTGGCAATAATACACGCGCTGAACCTAGTAAGTCACCTAATCGTGGTATCATACTGAAATAAGGAAGCAGGTTTGTTTGAAAAATATGAAGCAATGGGTTATAAGAGGATCCGACTAATTCTCTAGTTTCTGGCCGTCTTAAAAACTGATTTTCGCAAACAAACTTTTCATATGACGGACTATTGTAGGTTGGAGGAAGAGGTCTATAACTAGTAAATGAGTCCGAAAGTTTATCTTCAGATGAAGGATTATAACATGGTAGAGTTATAATGATAGGTGGTAAAGTGAACCCCGTTTCAGGTGGACAAGCTTTACAATATTGATTCGAAGGTGCTTCTGGGACAGATAGTGTTTCTTTCCGTAAATCATCATATTGACCTTTCTCTATACTCTGACTCCTTAGGCTAGTATACGGTAATTTATATTGAAGGCTTTCTGTTGAATATTGTTGGTTTCGGTTACTGGTTTCACTAAATATTTGTTGGGAAGCAATACTTGTAGCGTCATAAAGTAATGGCAATTCTTTTACCAAGGTTGGCGAAGCCATTTCAATCTCTGGCCTTGGGATAGGTGCATTTAATGAATATTGTAAAGAGTCAGCAGAATCATCATTTGTAGGATTAAAATTCGATTTTTCAGTCTCTAAATCAAGTTTAGCCAGGCAATTCTTTGCATCGAAGTTATTAAAATAAAAATTTTTTGATTGATTAAGGTCATATAGTTGTGCAATACAATCTTCGTCGTCTTTTCTAGTTTTCAGATATTCATTGTTAGAATTATAACGTCTTGATGGTGTTTCATTGTCCTCTTCGTATTTAACTGTGCTTAATATGAATGGCATCGAAGTTGGTAATCTTTGATCAACGGGACTGGAATTCAAAGGAGGTGTAGTCTTTTCCGAATTAGAATGAGTCGATTGACTATATCTATTAACGAAGTTCGAAATGCCGAAGGTTCCTTTATTAAGTTGCACATTTGGAAAGAGAAGTAAAGGTTGGTGTGCAACATAGTTACTTTTATTTTCTCCATATTTGGGCATGGGTATGATGTTGCGATCGTTGCTTAAGAAATTATTATTTTTAGTATATGGTACTTGTTGTACAAATCCGGGAAGTTTTCCATTTTTACACAAAAGATATGGTTCCTCTTGTAAGTGTCTAGGTTTTATTTCAACACAAATTGTTGCTAATGAACGTCTTACTCTTTTTTTAATAGGTGTACCATATTCGTAATTATCATTCACTTTAGCTCTGCTACACTCTATGAACAGGATCCAATAAATCGCGTTGAAAAATAGTAACACAGTACAGTCTTTCTGCGCCCTCATCTTAATCAAAAGTCAGGGCTTTAGTCTAAAACACTTGGAAATTAATGAAAGATTTGTATTCACTGAAACGAACGCAAGTCGATGGAGTTGGAATTATGTAGCTTTCTAAAAATAAAAAGATAATTATTTAAAGAATAATTCACTTTTCATGAATTCTGTGAAATGAATTTAAGATCTAAAGGTATATTTTTTAATAATGTACTTGTGTTTATGGTACACGGAGATTGAATATTATTATTATTTAAAAACCATTGTTTCTTAAGAAATTTTCGCAATTTAATAAAACTCATTTCATCATATTATTTGAAACCATCAATGTAATGCAAAATCATGCAAACAACAACATATATGTACATGCCATGTTGTTACCGTAAACATATGTACAAGTATGTCCCATGGCCAATAAAAAAAAGCAAACATACATCCAAAATGACGAATGATATTAACGGGTAGATTGTAACAAATTGACTTTCTGAAATACATAAGTATGTATATCCAAGTATTCTTAAGTTACTGACCGCAGAACGATAACGACAGTTGATTAGAACAAAAAATATGTTTCGTTATGCATAGCTATGTTATTTGAGATTTCTACCAAATTATATGCCACATACGACTGCATTCTTAGTACGGTAAGAATTAGCCACGCGAAGCAGTCTTTCATAATTTTCTTTTCTATTATTATTAAAATAAAATAGTTAAGCATTTTCGCTAAAAATTACAACGGTTTAAAAAAACGTACGGTAAGCCAACTGTACTATAGTAAAAAGTTGTGATTTGTTTTGTCAAATTGTGGCAATCAAAATTTAGTAATTAGCAATTGTGGCATCTATATTAATAGAACTCAAAGAAAGTAATTTAATTTGTCAGATACAAGTAATTTTTTATTTCCATTAACCACTTATTGTGTTTTCGGGGTTTTTTAAATTGAAAAAAAGTTTTTAAATTTACAATTTGCATTTGTCCCCTTTTGGCACGCAACCTGCGTGGGATTAGGATTTTTGGTGAATTTAATGCTTGCTTTTATTTTCAAACGGTTGAACTCGTGTCCTTAAAACGGAACGGTTATTTCTAGCTGCAGTTGTAGACAGCACTATACTGAGAAAACATCAGAACACTTTTGTAAGAAAAAATTTCTGAGGTTTATTGTGAGGTTATTCTTGATCAAAACCCACAAAAAAAAAGTCCAAAAAACTCAACACATGAGGTGAAAAGCACTTTGATTTGAACCAGCTGTTTTACGGAAAAGGACAACCAAAAACAGTGAGTACTTTCGCAAATCTGTTAAATTTGGTGCATATAATAATAATTTCATTTATTTTAAGGATTTCAAATTATGAAAGGACATTTCAGGAGCAGCTCCAGCGTTACAGCATATTATTTAAATATAAATATCTTTTTATTCACACATGTATTAAATATATATATACATACATACATATTTATGTATGTCTTTTTATTCATACTCAGAAGGAAGTAAAATGTACAAAGACTGTAGGTTACATCATTATTGTAATAGATAAATACTTATATTTAAAATAGATAACTAGTTCCTCCAATATATTTCAACAAAATAATTGCATATTTCTTCAAAATATTGAAATTAACATATCAAGCTCAACCGATTTTGCATTGTTAGGTTTGTTTTCATACATCACAAATTTGTGAGGAAAGTGGGAACATTTGTGCTTTTGAAATCACCTCAGCATACGCAAAATCTCACAATAGTGAGCGTGGTGAATTCAGCAGTTTTACACTCTTGTAGAAGATTGTACCTTCTCTATTAAAATCTACAGCTCGAATTATTTTCTCCAGAAGTATGTTGAAGAAGTCGCACGATAGAGAGTCGCCGAGGTTTGGTATCGAACGATTCGGAGAGGTCATTCCGACTCTGACTGATTTTTTGGTATTGCTCAATGTCAGCTTACAAAGCTTTATTATTTTTGTGGGGATAGACATCACCGCATAAAGGCAGCTCCTTTTCGTGCTGTCAAAATCAGCTTTGAAATCGAAGAAGAGATAGAGTGTGCCGATCTCCTTTTCACGGATCTTTTTCCAGATTTGGAGCATGGTGAATATCTGGCTAGTTGTTGGTCTTCCAGGCCTAAAAACATACTGATAAAGTCCAATCAGTTGGTTGACTGTGGTCCTTAATCTTTCTGGGGACTCTACCACGGTAGTTGGGGCAGCTCGTCAAGCTCTTCGTACTCACGCATTGCGGCCTCTCTCTTTTTTCTGCAAATCAGTTTACCTTCCCTCTTTAATTTTCGGTATCTATCCAATCCTGCACGTGTTGTGGTCGATTATTCCATTGCAATGTAGACATTCCCCTCTACTGCGACACGGCACTCCTCATCGTAGCAATTGCTCTTTTGCTTTGCTTCCATTGCAGATGTACGTAAGGTCCCATAGTTCGCTTATACCTAGCTGCTTTCTGTTGTCATTGCAGCTTCTCAACGTCGAACATTCCTTGTGTTTGTAGAAGTTCGTTTTTTGCTGCGAAGGGGCGGGTGCGTATCTTCGTGGTAACAAGATAATAGTTCAAGTCAATGCTAGGACCTCGGACCTTACACCTTTAAAACAATGAAGATATGTCTTCCGTCTATCAAATATGATCGATCTGGTTCGTGGCTTTTCGATCCGGCTACAGCCAGGTAGCTTGAAGAATTTTCTTATGCTGAAATCTAGTACTACATATAACCATATTTCGGGTCCCTAGCTAAGTCGATCAGCCTCAAAACGTTTGGGGATGTTTCATCATGGAGGCTGAATTTACCGGTCGTTGTACCAAAGAAACCTTTTTTGTTCATCCTGGCGTTAAAGTCGCCAAACACGATTTTAATCAAATAGGCGCGCTTCAACTTTAACTCCGTTGAAAAAGTAGAATTCAATTATCCATTTAATTCTGAATGTGTGGTTACTTCTACTGTCTATAAATATGGACAGAGCTGCACCAAGCCAAAAATTTATTTTTTTTTAAGACAAAAAATTGTCAAGTGATCAAACGCACACAACTTGCCATTGATCCCGCTAGACGAAATCTTTAAGGTTACAATAAATTTACTTTTTTATTGTCGACTCAATCTTCCAACAAGTTGCTAGAGAGTATAATAGTTTTATTCATCATACGGTTGTTTGTATAACCCAAACCCAATCGACGTGGGCATAAGGTAATAAAATATATGTACAGTGCACTCGCGAAAACTCGAACCAATCAAAACCATGCGTGTTCGAGTTAACGAATTCTTCGAGTCTTCGAATGTTATGTGGTGTTTTGATTTATTTATTCGTTTATGAGTTTTTTTCGATGACTGCTAAAGGTTTAATTGTTGATTCACGGCTAGTCATAAACATAGAAATCCCCTTAATATCGTATGAACCATCAAACGTATACAAATTAATTCCACTTCCAATAAAATACAAAGGTAATATGATAATAATAAATAAAAGCAGAATATTTAATATCCTGCTGCTGATACAAACCATTCAAAAAACTTAAATGCACCCCCGGTTTTTAAATAAGCTTCATCAATAACCACAGTCTGCTGACGGAATACGACAATCCGGCAGTTTGTATACTCAGTTTATTGATTTTACAAAGCAAATTTCTTATTGCAGAGGAAACAAGTCAATATATATACGGAGCAGTTCAGCTAGACTACAACATTTTCTAGACACAACTGGTACCCTACAAGAGAAACCGCATAAAAACGCAACGCTTTCGGACTATTTTAAACATCATATAATAGTGACGAAAAAATCACCACTCGCTAAATTAATCGCGGTAGAAATACATCTTTTATCATTACATGGCGGATAAAGCAAGCCGTGCTTCATCGACGAAGTCGGGTACCAGGTATGGACAAAGTTCCGTAGTATATATCGAAAATACATTCGTTGTAGACGACTGAGTTGCCAACTATTTCAGAAGCTCATTGCAGATCTGCCTCCAAGCAGCGTCACTTCAACCTGTTGTTTTCTACAAAGGGCAGTCGATTACGTTGTTCCTTACGCGGTGAAGTTTACGAATGGAAAAAGTGCAAAATATACCAAGACTAATGTCGGGGTACTCACTGCTGAATATTTTTGCGCCAACGTCCGTCCGCGTTGATATTTCCTTTTTTTTATTGTGTTCTTCTGTTTGTTGGGTTCTCCGTCGTTATGTTGGCGCTGTTGAATGTTTTTTGCATTGTCCCCTAATTCGTGTTTAGACGAGTTGTAGGGTCTGCGAATAAAAAGATTTTTAGATCCACTTTGACTTGGGTTAATAAGTATTGTTATAAACGGGTTGAGTGCGATGTTTTCTCCGATCACGGTGCTGCTGTCGGGGTTGAATAATCTGGGTTTCGTTACTATTGGGTATACGTCTGTAGGGTCGGCTAGAACTAGTGGTCGAACTTCTTAACGATTTTCCCACTTAAGTCACGATTCTAAGGTCGGGTCCGTAAATCATGGGTCATAAGGCAATTAACTTCAACATGCCATTCGGAATCAGTTAATGATCATATGACGACTTTGCATATGCGATGATAATGGAGACACGTTTTCGGAAACCTCAATCTCTGAACCAGCTCTGATGCAATTACAGTCACTTTTCGGGTTGGGTTAATTATGGCTCGTATTTTATTCTATTTGCCATCGTGTTTTACTTTGAGCATCACTGTCGGTATAAAGGTTGGCTTGGCCAGAAACGTTCGAAGATCTTCCTGTCTGTGCAGACTTGCTTCACTCTTTGTTCTCTTAGCTGGCTCTTTGCAGAACAACCGTGGGGGCCCATGTAGGGTTGAATGGTATTCCCCATTACACGTGCCACATCGTTTTTTGCTTATGCACCTTTGGGTGGAATGCGATCTGTCCAAGCAGTTGACGCAGTACTTATACTTGATTACTTCGGCAAGCTTCTCATTAAGGTTAATTTTGTGAATTTTTAACATATTACAGACGACGTGTTTATTTGTGCGTTTTGCTGAGTGGCTGATAATACGCCGGGACGTGCGATGAGTATTTCCTCGTTCTATTCGAATGGAGAAAATGGTCGAGTTCGTTCATCGGAGAGTGGGCTGATGTTTCGGGTCATGCTGAGTGATCGCACAGTAAATGCGGCGCTGCTCTGCAGATTGGTTTCGTGCTGGTGTGAAGAGCCATGGCATTATAAAAATGATATTAATTATTTGGTAAGGTGACTAGTTTGGTTATTGGGAGGGTAATTGTTCCCTTAGAGGTACGTATGTCAACTACTCTGGTTTTATTGTCTGCACCGATATCAGTTTTTTCGATGCGACCAAGTCTCCACCCATTTGGGGGTAGTGTTTCTTGCCGTATAACTATATCGTAGCAGAAGTGTTAATGGAGTATCTTGAGATTGATTACGATGCTTAGATGTGCATTGTCTAAGTTGGGTTCTGATGGGGTTCGTAAAGGGGTACCTATTAAGAAATTGCCGGAAGTTAAAAGTTCTAAATTCGTTGGGTCTTCACTTAGTGGGCTTAAAGGGCGAGAATTCAAACAACTTTCGATACGGGTTAGGAAAGTAGCTAATTCTTCGAAAGGGAATTTTTCGGTCTGAGACACCTTTTTTAAATGGCTCATTGAATTTTTCACTCCAGCTTCCCAGAATCCACCCATGTGTGGAACTCCTGGAGGATTAAAGTACCAATTGATGTTTTGGTGTGCTTCATTAGTTATTACTTGTGTTTTTAATGATTTCATGAATTCTCACCGATCTTTGATCAAAAGTTTAGACGCTCCAACGAAATTAGTACCATTGTTCGAATAGAGATCGGCGGGACATCCGCGCCTGGAAAAGAAACGTGTGAATGCGGCCATGAATACGTTGGTGGTAAGATCACTTACAGCCTATAGGTGTATTGCTTTGGTAGCACAACAAGCAAAAGGTATGCGTACTTTTGTGATCACACACGGTCTGCCGGTGTAATTTGTTATGTCGTAGGGACCGGCGAAATCGATTCCTGTTGCTGCGAATGGACGGGTTAAGGTGGTACGTTCCGCGGGTAGTGCTGCCATAGTTTGAGTAGTGTTTCGCTTTAGGTAGACTTGTTTAGGGTTTTACCATAAGCTTCGGTATCCAAAATTCCGTACTCATAAGTTGTTAGACCAGCTGGTTGCCGCCATGAAGGGAAATTAACTGGGTGAATAGTTTGCCTAATCGACTGCTATAGTGTAGTATAATCGGGTAATGCTCGTAATACAGGATCCGGCACTCTAAGTGTAACCAACTTAAGACCGTACGCGCAGCTATCGCACTGGAATCAGCTGTTTATAAATTTGCTGAATGACAGTCCGGAGTATTGTTCACAAGTGTACAAAAGCGTTTTGCCAAAAGTGAACGCGAAAAAAGTGATCAGCGATGGAATTCAAACGTAATAGTGTGATTGCTTTATATTTAGCTGAAAATCACAGCCAGAAATTGTTCGTGAGCTCAAACACCTTAAGGTGAATAAAGTTTTTGTTTATCGCACCATCACTCGTTACAATGATAGTGGTAGCATCGCAAAACGCCATGGAGGCGGTCATGAAAAGACTGCAACGTCACTTGGGATGGTTCGGAAAGTGAAGAAGTGACTGGAGCGAAAACCACGACGAAGTGCCAATCAAATGGCTAAAGAACTGAAAATATCCGACCGCCTTACAAGTTCCAAAAGGCCCATGATCTCACACTGAAGCAGCAACAAGTAAGACTTGAGAGAGCGAAGCAGTTGCTTTGCTTGGCCGATAGGGTTTAATTGACCAACCGTTGATACGAGAATCTAAGTCATCGGTTGGCCACCAGGAGGCAGCACCCGCCGCCAATAATGGTTTGGGCCGCTTTCACCGCAGATGGGTGCTCTCCAATTGTTTTCATCGAGCCTGGCGTCAAAGTAAATGCGACATATTATCGGGAAAGTGTTCTGGAGGCTGCCTTGAAGCCGTGGGCAAACAAACGTTTCGGTCGCAACCATGGACGTTTCAACAAGACTCAGCACCGTCTCACTAAGCGCGAGTGAATCAAGAAAGACTGAAAAACAACGTTCCGAATTTCACTACGGCCACACAATGGCTCTCGAATTCACCAGATGCGAATCATATGGATTATTCTCTCTTGGCCATTTTGGAGAGAAAGGTCCGAAGTAAAAATACACCAGTCTCGAGATGCTGAAGAAAGCCATTGTCCGTGAGTGGGCCAAAGTACCGTCAAGTCACATTCGGGCAGCTTGCGACTCGTTTTTTCACCGTCTCAAGGCCATAGTTAAGGCAAACGGTTGTAATATCGAAGAAAAGTGAATTGGTCTTGAACTTATGATTATTTTCACACATTTCGTAGTTTAAAATAAATAAAAATAATTTTCCAAACCGAATTTATGGCTTTTTAATTGGTTAGACTTCGAGGACCCTGTGTAAAATACGGCTAAATTGCGCAACCGACCATTAACACGCATTATTCCTCTGGAATCCAATGCAGAAAAGTGTTGTGTTTCTTTCTGCATATTCTACAATCTATGAAACTGTGGGATTATGAAAGGCAGTTGAAACAATAACCATTATTTTTTATTGTGGTTATTCGGGTATCAACATTCATTTGTAAAAACTTTGGGCATTCTCGAATGGAATGTTGTGTTCTACATAATTTTTTGAAAAGTTGTTACCTCTAACTGCGTGTTCACGAGCGTGTGAAAGATTCAGGGTCAAAGTTTCGGAAACATAAACATGAAATGTGTTGAATTTCTTGTCTTTTCTATAAGATCCACTGTCGGATTGGGTCACTGGAATGGGGCCAGTTAGATTTTCTACTGCTTCTAGAGTTTTATATCTATGGGTGAGAAACACGCCGAAAGTTTTCCAGGATGGAATTTCCGACTGCCTACCTCGTAACGTTACGATCGACCACAACATGTGCGAGATGGGATAGATACCGAGAGTTGAAGAGGGAACCGAAAAGCATTTGCAGACAGAAAAAGAGAGAGGCCGAAATGCCCGAGTATGGAGAGCTTGACAAGCTGGCTGACAAGGGTATTGCTCGAAAACTCTTCGATAAGATGCGGCGACTAACAAAAGGTTTCAAGACTGGAGCATACTCTTGTAGAACCTCCAGAGGTGATCTGGTATCGGATGCTCATAGCATACTAAAAT
Organism: Bactrocera tryoni; assembly: GCF_016617805.1. Taxonomy (NCBI): domain Eukaryota; kingdom Metazoa; phylum Arthropoda; class Insecta; order Diptera; family Tephritidae; genus Bactrocera; species Bactrocera tryoni. The sequence goes on from NW_024396366.1 coordinate 4,293,599, forward strand.
TGTGGAGGGAAAATTTCTTCAGCCTGCTGTATTGCAGTGAAAGCATAACGTCAGGAGAAGCCGAACCCGACTCCCCAAATGATGACAATGGAGCAGATGTTCCATTGCCCGACCATAAAGACGAAAGCATGCCTAACGATTAGAATTTAGGGTGTTCAACCCCATCCACAAAAAGGGAGACCCCAGAATCTGCGCCAACTACCGTGGGATAAGTCTCCTAAATATCGGTCCTATAATAAGGTTCTATCGAGCGTATTTTCTGAAAGATTAAAGCCCACCGTCAGCAAACTTATTTGACCTAATCAGCGTGGTTTTAGACCTAGAAAATCAACAACCGACCAGATATTCACCATGCGCCAAATCTGGAAAAAGATCCGTGAAAAGGAAATCGGCACACTCTATCTCTTCTTCGATTTCAAAGCTGCTTTTGACAGCACGAAGCTGCCTTTATGCCGTGATGTCTGAATTTGGTATCCCCGCAAAACTAATACGGCTATGTAAACCGACGTTGAGCAACATTAAAAGCTCCGTCAGGATCGTGAAGGACCTCTCCGAGCCGTTCGATACCAAACGAGGTTCCAGATAAAGAGACTCTCTTTCATGTGACTTCTTCAATGTGAGCTTGGAGAAAATAATTCGAGCTGCAGAACTAAACCGAGAAGGTACAATATCCTATAAGAGTGTACAGCTGCTGGCGTATACTGATGATATTAATATAATTGGCCTTAACAACCGCGTTGTTAGTCTGCTTTCGAGGGCAAGACGAAATATCTCCTGATATCAAACAAACAGTCGGCGCACTCGCAACTAGGCTCCCACGTCACTGTTGACAATCATAACTTCGAAGTTGTAGATAATTTCGTCTATCTTGGAACCAGCATGCAACGATGAGCTGTGTGAGTTATACGACGCCATTGACATAGTCCAGCGAATCAAGAGGCAGCGGCTGTGCTTGTATATTGTATGTGCGTAATATGGCAATAACAAATTTCGCAAATACTTTCTGCTTAATACCGGTTAAGCAAAATATTTACTTTAATTATGATATTATTTTTGTTTTTGTTTTACTATGCCATTTTATTCCGACTTGCACTAATAAATTTATTTTAAATTTAATTGTGTACTTACAATTTTTTCCACGTATGTACTATATATGTTTGCTGGAGTATTTTTGTAAATTCAAAGGTGGTTGATTGGGTGGGTGAATTTGTGCAAATCCTGATGATCAGGCACTCGATCCGGCTCAAAAGACCAAATTACGGGGTACTCAACGTTGTGTTTGCCGGTGTGCCAAATAAAATAAAACAAATGTACTATATAATATGAGCGGGTTAGTATATACAATTATGGGCAGAATAGACCTAAGGTCGCGGTGCATTCCTCTTTTATCAGTATACAATTATGTATTTATGTGTGGGCTTATACCATTTAGTTCAAAATAAGGGTTATTTATAAGTATAAATATAAATTGTAAATATAACCTGATGTAGTTAATTTGTTGATGTAGTCTTTTTTGTTGCAACTGGTGATGCAGTTGCTGCCTAATATTTTTGCGCCTACTTGTCCGTCTGCGTTGAAATTTTTTTTATTGTGTTTTCCGTTTGTTGGGTTCTCTGTCGATGTGTTGGCCCTGTTGAATGTTTTTTGCATTGCCCTTTAATTCGTATTTAGACGAGTTAGGAAGACAATGCAGGGAAGTCTTCATTTGGTATGAACAACTAATTTATTTGCATGAGTACTGGTGCAATGCATCTCGAGCTTGCTGGAGGCCTTTCTTGACCTGCTTTCAAACGCTTTACCATCACAAGAGGGTATTGACGGCACATTTAGTCTAACAATGGCATTACTTCGTGGGGAATGAAAAGAGCAACGATTTGCCTAGGAGCACTGCATTTGCGATAAAAGATTGTCATCATATTTTACAGATTCCCAAAACAACTTGATATATCAACCCTACAAACACTCCTTACATGGGTAGCATCTGGGAGCCTGGTATAAAACGAATCAAATATCATCTTAAACGCGCCTTAGACACTTCGGTTCTAACTTACGAAGAATTTGCAACAATACTAACTTAAACTAAAACCCGTGTGAACTCGCGTCCTATTTGCTATAGTCCTACAAATGTTAACTACTTTTATGCCCTCATGCCTGGACACTTCATAATTGATGAACAGCTAAAAGGACTTTGTCTGATTGCGAGGCGAGTATTTTGTCGTTTAAAATGGTTTGCATATAAATGACATCATTATTATACATGAAGGTAACCCGCCCGCCAATAAATAGAAACTTGGCCGTGTGATTGGTACTTCTCCAGGGACTGATGGTCAAGTTTGGGTTATAAAATTAAAGATATCCGAAGGGGATCTGTTGGGGCCTGTGATCAACTTATCGTTACTATCAACAAAAGGGGACACATTTTTTATATAGAAAAAGAAAGATTCTCTCTGAATTTCAACTATAGGTCTGGGGTCTATATATTCGGTATTTAGGTGCTTAAAAGGTTTTGATTGGATTTTGACAATTTTTGATCAATAGGTGGCATACTTGAACTATTCGTGCTAAGTTTTATCTGCTTATATTAATTGTTTCTTGATTTGTATCCTGGAAAGGTAAATAACTAAATGGAATTTAAATTGTGTTACCATATATATATGTATATATATTAAGGTGGGCCAAAACACAACTTTATTTTTTTTTTTTCTTAGTTACCATGAAAATCTCATCCGATACTACTAAAAACAAGTTCTGGTAAGACCTGAGCTCTTAATATTAATATTAAGAGGTGCCTCATCGACATTTTCGATTTCCCATATAAATAACACAGGAAATTTTGTTTTTTTTGTTTGGAGTTTTAATGTACACAAAAAAATAATTGGTAAGCGAGAATCAACAATTATTCTTATAGGAAATTTAACGATCTACAAAAAAGGTCTAGAACATTTTTTGGCTGAGTCAACTCATTCAAAGTTATTCGTAGTTAAAGTCCAACAAAAAATTATAAAAAATGATTTCCAAAATATTTCATCTTATATTACAAATTTATGGCTAAGAAACATAACAAATCATATTTTTTCGATTTATCTCATTTTTATTTAATTAATTCATAAAAGAAATTCATGCAATCTTGTCATACTGAACTTAATTGTTAATTTTCATTACTATTTTTGTATTTTACCGCTTAAGTCATTGTAATTATCGATGTTAGCGACACCTATATGGCAATATAAGTAAATATTATTCAAGATTACGTCAATCTCTCCAACTGTGTTGATAGCAGGAACAGCCAAAAACGCTACTCCCTTCCTTCCTTTGCCTTCAAGCTTTGTATAAAAAATAAATAAACACTGATCCAAAAAAAAATTGAAATTGAGCCAGGAAATTTAGACCAATTCTTATCAGTAGATCTGAGTGACTTTATTTCGAAAAAGTCAATGACTATATTTCAAACATTCGATTTACCTACTGACTTCATTGACGCCATAAATTCGGTTTGGAAAATTATTTTTATTTATTTTAAACTACAAAATGTGTGAAAATAATCATAAGTTCAAGACCAATTCACTTTTCTTCGATATTACAACCGTTTGCCTTAACTATGGCCTTGAGACGGTGAAAAAACGAGTCGCAAGCTGCCCGAATGTGACTTGACGGTACTTTGGCCCACTCACGGACAATGGCTTTCTTCAGCATCTCGAGACTGGTGTATTTTTTACTTCGGACCTTTCTCTCCAAAATGGCCAAGAGAGAATAATCCATATGATTCGCATCTGGTGAATTCGAGAGCCATTGTGTGGCCGTAGTGAAATTCGGAACGTTGTTTTTCAGTCTTTCTTGATTCACTCGCGCTTAGTGAGACGGTGCTGAGTCTTGTTGAAACGTCCATGGTTGCGACCGAAACGTTTGTTTGCCCACGGCTTCAAGGCAGCCTCCAGAACACTTTCCCGATAATATGTCGCATTTACTTTGACGCCAGGCTTGATGAAAACAATTGGAGAGCACCCATCTGCGGTGAAAGCGGCCCAAACCATTATTGGCGGCGGGTGCTGCCTCCTGGTGGCCAACCGATGACTTAGATTCTCGTATCAACGGTCGGTCAAGTAAACCCTATCGGCCAAGCAAAGCAACTGCTTCGCTCTCTCAAGTCTTACTTGTTGCTGCTTCAGTGTGAGATCATGGGCCTTTTGGAACTTGTAAGGCGGTCGGATATTTTCAGTTCTTTAGCCATTTGATTGGCACTTCGTCGTGGTTTTCGCTCCAGTCGCTTCTTCACTTTCCGAACCATCCCAAGTGACGTTGCAGTCTTTTCATGACCGCCTCCATGGCGTTTTGCGATGCTACCAGTATCATTGTAACGAGTGATGGTGCGATAAACAAAAACTTTATTCACATTAAGGTGTTTGAGCTCACGAACAATTTCTGGCTGTGATTTTCAGCTAAATATAAAGCAATCACACTATTACGTTTGAATTCCATCGCTGATCACTTTTTTCGCGTTCACTTTTGGCAAAACGCTTTTGTACACTTGTGAACAATACTCCGGACTGTCATTCAGCAAATTTATAAACAGCTGATTCCAGTGCGATAGCTGCGCGTACGGTCTTAAGTTGGTTACACTTAGAGTGCCGGATCCTGTATTACGAGCATTACCCGATTATACTACACTATAGCAGTCGATTAGGCAAACTATTCACCCAGTTAATTGCCCTTCATGGCGGCAACCAGCTGGTCTAACAACTTATGAGTACGGAATTTTGGATACCGAAGCTTATGGTAAAACCCTAAACAAGTCTACCAAAAGCGAAACACTACTCAAACTATGGCAGCACTACCCGCGGAACGTACCACCTTAACCCGTCCATTCGCAGCAACAGGAATCGATTTCGCCGGTCCCTACGACATAACAAATTACACCGGCAGACCGTGTGTGATCACAAAAGTACGCATACCTTTTGCTTGTTGTGCTACCAAAGCAATACACCTATAGGCTGTAAGTGATCTTACCACCAACGTATTCATGGCCGCATTCACACGTTTCTTTTCCAGGCGCGGATGTCCCGCCGATCTCTATTCGAACAATGGTACTAATTTCGTTGGAGCGTCTAAACTTTTAATCAAAGATCGGTGAGAATTCATGAAATCATTAAAAACACAAGTAATAACTAATGAAGCACACCAAAACATCAATTGGTACTTTAATCCTCCAGGAGTTCCACACATGGGTGGATTCTGGGAAGCTGGAGTGAAAAATTCAATGAGCCATTTAAAAAAGGTGTCTCAGACCGAAAAATTCCCTTTCGAAGAATTAGCTACTTTCCTAACCCGTATCGAAAGTTGTTTGAATTCTCGCCCTTTAAGCCCACTAAGTGAAGACCCAACGAATTTAGAACTTTTAACTTCCGGCAATTTCTTAATAGGTACCCCTTTACGAACCCCATCAGAACCCAACTTAGACAATGCACATCTAAGCATCGTAATCAATCTCAAGATACTCCATTAACACTTCTGCTACGATATAGTTATACGGCAAGAAACACTACCCCCAAATGGGTGGAGACTTGGTCGCATCGAAAAAACTGATATCGGTACAGACAATAAAACCAGAGTAGTTGACATACGTACCTCTAAGGGAACAATTACCCTCCCAATAACCAAACTAGTCACCTTACCAAATAATTAATATCATTTTTATAATGCCATGGCTCTTCACACCAGCACGAAACCAATCTGCAGAGCAGCGCCGCATTTACTGTGCGATCACTCAGCATGACCCGAAACATCAGCCCACTCTCCGATGAACGAACTCGACCATTTTCTCCATTCGAATAGAACGAGGAAATACTCATCGCACGTCCCGGCGTATTATCAGCCACTCAGCAAAACGCACAAATAAACACGTCGTCTGTAATATGTTAAAAATTCACAAAAATTAACCTTAATGAGAAGCTTGCCGAAGTAATCAAGTATAAGTACTGCGTCAACTGCTTGGACAGATCGCATTCCACCCAAAGGTGCATAAGCAAAAAACGATGTGGCACGTGTAATGGGGAATACCATTCAACCCTACATGGGCCCCCACGGTTGTTCTGCAAAGAGCCAGCTAAGAGAACAAAGAGTGAAGCAAGTCTGCACAGACAGGAAGATCTTCGAACGTTTCTGGCCAAGCCAACCTTTATACCGACAGTGATGCTCAAAGTAAAACACGATGGCAAATAGAATAAAAATACGAGCCATAAATTAACCCAACCCGAAAAGTGACTGTAATTGCAATTCAGAGCTGGTTCAGAGATTGAGTTTTTTCGAAAACGTGTCTCCATTATCATCGCATATGCAAAGTCGTCATATGATCATTAACTGATTCCGAATGGCATGTTGAAGTTAATTGCCTTATGACCCATGATTTACGGACCCGACCTTAGAATCGTGACTTAAGTGGGAAAATCGTTAAGAAGTTCGACCACTAGTTCTAGCCGACCCTACAGACGTATACCCAATAGTAACGAAACCCAGATTATTCAACCCCGACAGCAGCACCGTGATCGGAGAAAACATCGCACTCAACCGTTTATAACAATACTTATTAACCCAAGTCAAAGTGGATCTAAAAATCTTTTTATTGCAGACCCTACAACTCGTCTAAACACGAATTAGGGGACAATGCAAAAAACATTCAACAGCGCCAACATAACGACGGAGAACCCAACAAACAGAAGAACACAATAAAAAAGGAAATATCAACGCGGACGGACGTTGGCGCAAAAATATTCAGCAGTGAGTACCCCGACATTAGTCTTGGTATATTTTGCACTTTTTCCATTCGTAAACTTCACCGCGTAAGGAACAACGTAATCGACTGCGCTTTGTAGAAAACAACAGGTTGAAGTGACGCTGCTTGGAGGCAGATCTGCAATGAGCTTCTGAAATAGTTGGCAACTCAGTCGTCTACAACGAATGTATTTTCGATATATACTACGGAACTTTGTCCATACCTGGTACCCGACTTCGTCGATGAAGCACGGCTTGCTTTATCCGCCATGTAATGATAAAAGATGTATTTCTACCGCGATTAATTTAGCGAGTGGTGATTTTTTCGTCACTATTATATGATGTTTAAAATAGTCCGAAAGCGTTGCGTTTTTTATGCGGTTTCTCTTGTAGGGTACCAGTTGTGTCTAGAAAATGTTGTAGTCTAGCTGAACTGCTCCGTATATATATTGACTTGTTTCCTCTGCAATAAGAAATTTGCTTTGTAAAATCAATAAACTGAGTATACAAACTGCCGGATTGTCGTATTCCGTCAGCAGACTGTGGTTATTGATGAAGCTTATTTAAAAAAACCGGGGGTGCATTTAAGTTTTTTGAATGGTTTTTGTATCAGCAGCAGGATATTAAATATTCTGCTTTTATTTATTATTATCATATTACCTTTGTATTTTATTGGAAGTGGAATTAATTTGTATACGTTTGATGGTTCATACGATATTAAGGGGATTTCTATGTTTATGACTAGCCGTGAATCAACAATTAAACCTTTAGCAGTCATCGAATTATAAATTTCTTTTAATTCATTACCCGATTGCTTTCCAGGTAGTATTAATTTGTGTGGTAGTTTGTTTCTAATAAATGTAATTTCTTCATTAAGTTGTGAAGGCTTTAATAGTTTTGGATTTATGCAACCATGATTTATGTCAATTAAGAGATTGATTATCGACGTTTGGATTTCTTCACATTTGCCCATAACTATTCCTATTGAAATGGCTAATTTTGAAGCGAATGACCCTGGCTCAGCATTTTGATCTTTTATTAGTTCGCTATAAAATTTATTAAGTTGTTCATTCATTTTTTCAAAATTAGTATTAACTTCATCTGTTATCTTTTATAATATATTTATGTAGAATCAACTATTGATGTCTGCTTTTTAAATAATTTTGCTATATCCTTCTGGTTGTCGAAAATATTTATAATTTTTGATTACATATTTTTTCGGTCATCAGCACCCATAATTCCAAATAAAATATGATAAATTGAACCAACGAATTCGAATGATGCTCGCCTTTTTCTATTTTGTTCTTTCATGAGCAATTCAATATTTTCCCTAAGATTATCATATCTGTCTTTTAAAGTTGCAGTAACCATAATACAGGCATCTTGCAATGCAATATTTTTCATTGATTTTCTAGTCGTAAATATTCGTAATATACTATTAACTTCCATTTTGAATTTATTATGTCCATTTTACTAATCGGTTCCAAATATATTGCTGTGCTATTTTTTAGCGTAGTCACTGAAGCTCCTGGTTTAGCTGTATCATGTCATTGTATAATGATTTAGCTTGTGTTGCTATCATGAGCAACGTTAAAAACCACATGATCAATCTGCTTGTTCTACTCGACTGTTCTGAGTTGGCAATTATTCTTGAAATAAATAAACTTGTAACATGATTTGGCTCCTCTGTTCTACTGCTGTTTGTTGCCTCCAGTGGGCACAATTTAAATGAGTTAAGCATCCACCCTGGAAAACTGGGGCACCCCAATAAGACAGCTTAATTCACCACAGCTGATAACACTATGTCACACCACAATTGAAAACATCACCCAGCAAGCGGTCACCACACTAATACAATACCACTCAACACAACTCACCAAACTTCCACATCAATCAACCCACAAGCCGCACATCAACATTCACGCTGTAAAATTCGCTACAAACATTCGCCATATACACATTCGCACCTTAACGTCCGTCTACTTTTACATTCTGCACTGCGCCGCGTCAACATACGTTCCGGTTATTCGCCGATCCTGAGTGCTACGTTAGTTCGATTCATCAGCACTACATCAAGTCATCGATCCATCAGTAGCCACCGGGCTGTATTCGCGGTAAACCTAAAACTGGACACCGTCTCTTCGACTTACTGTTGATAATCTTTTTACATATATATTTATATTCGGCATTTGTATTATGCGTTACATATTTTGTTACCTACTAAATTAAACCGAATTTAAAAATAAATTGCGCTTGCAGTCCTTTATTAACACAAAGTGACGGTGAGTGAATGATTTTGGATCAATTGGTGGGTGCACATTTAACTAGGGCCGTTTAACTACGCCATTTTGTAATTTTAGAGTTACAACTCTAATATTTCCATCACTTCTCGGATGAGTTTTAATAATTTTACCTAATGGCCACATGGCTGGGTGAGTTTCTTCATCTTTAATAATTACTATTTGTCCTTCTGTTAGATTGGCCTGTTTGGTTTTTCATTTCATTCGATGGTGCAACATTACAACATATTCACATTCCCATCGTTTCCAAAATTCTCTTTTAATTTTTTGAATTAATTTCCAGCTATCTAATGAACCTATTTGTGCAATATTAATTGCCTCAGGACAATCTATTAAAAAATGACCAGGTGTTAAAACGTCTATATCGCTTTCACTATCTATTGCACATAGAGTTCGTGAATTTAGCACTGCTTCAATCGGTGATCCTCCAAAGTGAGGAGCTGCCGGCGGCTCAAATTCCATTGAATTTTATCTGATTCTAATATTGGAGCTACGGTTTAATTTTTCTTGATTGCCATTTTGAAATCTAGGTCTAATCTTCTACAAGCTCCGACAAAATTTGTTCCATGGTCCGAGTATATATGCTGACTTTTACCTCTTCTGGCAAAAAGTCTTTTCAAAGCAAATAGGAACGCTTCGGTTGTTAAATCACTGCTTCGAAATGAATAGCTTATGAATAGCTTTTGTTGCCACACAAACAAATACATCTATGTATCCTTTAAATGTTTGTTGTCCTCTTCCTTTTGAACATTTCATATGAATCGGTCCGGCATAGTCTATACCAACGTGTGTGAATGGAATTGACATAGATACTCGAAACTCCGGAAGATTTCCCATAATTTGTTTTGTGTAGGAGGTAGGTTGGGTAATGCACATCTTCAATATAATCAAAAGCACCCAATAAATAATATTAAATAAGTCACATCTGTCATCATTATTATACCCTGAACAGGGTATATTAAGTTTGTCACGATGTTTGTAACACTCAGAAAGAAGCGTCGGAGATATATATAAGTTAACACAATATTTTATGAACTACTACATAAATGCCATTCCCACATTATATGCTAGAAACATACAAACCGTTTGCATACTTTAGAGTCCTATTACAACCGCAGTTGCACTCGCTAAACGCGCATCCGCTAAATTCTTAAGTGAGCGAAACACGAGCAACCATGTCTTCTCCCCCAAAACCAAATAGCTGCAGGTGAGCGCTACACGCGCAAACCCTTTTAGCTGACCAAGGATCTTTAGTCACGTAGGCCGGCTCAAGCATAGGTTAGATTATTAACTTTAAAGTTAAGTGTAGTCAGTCTTTTTAAGTTACTAGACTAAAAAAACATAAATAATTTTAAGATAATAAAATAGGCACATAGTGCCGACCTAATAAAATTAATTAATAAATAAACCTCCGTCTCGTTAATTGGCGCCCGAGCAGGGACCGTGAAGAAAAAAATAATAATATTTTTTATACTCGCGGACGAAACCTAAATAACATTTCGTACTCGGCCCCTTAGAACCTTTCGGAAAAAGGACGGGCAGTATCAACCCAGCCGAACGGAAAGCATAAGCTAAATACAAATACATCGAACGGAAAGTGCGTGACGGGGAAATTTAGAATAAATTAAACAAGTGTAAAATAATACAACTATAAGAGGAAAGATTTAAACTAATTCATCAAATACAACCAATACAACTACAAGAGGAAAGATTTAAATTAATTCATCAAATACAGCCAATACAACAAATACAACTACTAGAGGAAAGATTTAAACTAATTCATCAAATACAACAAATACAACTACAAGAGGAAAGATTTAAATTAATTCATCAAATAGAACCAATACAACAAATACCACTACAAGAGGAGAAATCTAAATTAATCACACAAAAGAGGAAATACTATCAACACAGGAAAATGCAAATGATATTTATGTAAGTTTGATATTAAAATTATTAGTAAGTAAGGTTATGTGAAAGGAAATAATTATTGTTATAACAACAGAAAAGTTAACACTGTAAAAAAAAAAATAATAATTTAAATAATCATAAACAAGTGAACAAAATGGCGCAAGAAGAACAGATAGCAGAGACCCTTTCGAGGTTAAATTTGCAGGCAAATAATAACAGTTCAGGTACCTCCTCCTTACCCTCTGTTTTTACTGCTAGCCAGAGAAGAGAGCTTTGAAACTTAATAACAGAAACAGTTACCGCCCTAGTACATCCTAGAGTAGTAGAAGAAGAGGAGCATAGAGTGGACTTCAGTAGGCATACCGAGTCATTAGACCGAATACCAGATGTAGTGAAGTGTTTGAGGGAATTTTCTGGAAGACCAGGAGAGTTTAGCTCGTGAAGGAAATCCGTAGATAGGATACTGTTGATGCATGGTCAAAACAGGGATTCGCCAAAGTATTATTCAATTCTTCACACAATCAGACACAAAATTACAGGCGAGGCCGACGCGGCACTCGAGTCATTTCGGACTCCATTGAATTGGAGTAAGATCAAGAAGTGCCTAATGCTTCATTACTCGGATAAAAGAGACGTCAGTACCTTAGAGTACCAAATGGCAACTCTTGTCCAACAGGGTAGAACAGTAGAGGAATTCTACCACGAGGTCTACAGGTGTCTCTCTCTTATACTAGATAAGATTGATTGTCTGGAGCTAGGAGACGGAAGCCATGACTGCTATGGCTAATACCTATAGAGAAAAGGCACTAGACACCTTCGTTAGGGGTTTCAATGGACAACTGCCAAGTTTACTCAGTGTGAGGGAACCAACCAGTTTGCCACAAGCCCTTCACATGTGCCTTAAATTGGACAATATGAACTATCGGACAAGCCATGCCAACAACATTTCCCGTATGATAAGTAATCAAAAACAGACAAACCACTCCCAACAACGAACATACCCCGCAAAGACGCAAGGACGATCGTTTTACCCAGAGCTTGCCAATTTTGGGCAAGGATCTTTCCCTAGACCTCCACAAAGGTCTAAACCTTCTCCTACAATATGGACGGAATGTCGTACTACAACCCGTTTCAAATCCGACTCCACAATATCGACAATACGGCACACCACAAGCAAATCGATACGTCACATCGTACAATACGCCTTACGGAAATTCTCAACAGGGTTACAGACTACAACTACCACCCAAACCCCCAGTCCCAATGGACGTTGACAAGTCCATACAAACCAAACAGGTTAATTATCAGAATAGGCCACAACCCCAAGGACTTCATAATCCGGGACAACGAAATTCAAACAATGGACAATCCCAACCATTTCATAAACGCCCACCCTCGCTAACTTTACAACAGCCCAATAAAATTCAACGACTCTATAATACAGAAGCTGTGGATCCTACTGCAGCATCCAACTCAAACGAGACTATTGAAAATGTTGAGGGATATTACTACGAAGACCCGCAATACCTTAGCTACGAACAAGAAGCGGCACATTCTGAAAACGAACAAACAGACTATGCTACCGATAACATTAATTTTTTAGATTAAAGCCTTCTTCGTTGCCATATTTTTCTTACAGGATGAGGAATGGTAACGAATTGAAATTCTTGTTAGATACAGGAACAAGAATTATATTAACCCGACTTACATACGAAATCCTATTCCAAATCAACCCTTTTATGCAGGTTCAGTCGGAGGACCCGTCAAAATAAGTCATCACGCAAATACATATCGATATCTTCAAAAATGAAATAGGACAAATTAAATTTCATATCATGCCAAACCTAAAAACTTTTGATGCAATTATAGGTAACGACACATTGACATCCAACAGCTTCCAATAAACTCAATTACACATACAACCCTACGGACTAATCACTTGAATCCTGAAGATAATGAAAAACTAAAGCAACTTATAAGTTTATGTCCAACCCTATTCGCCGAACCCGACAAGAAATTGACTTTCGTCACATTGAGAAGACCGCCTTCTCGGTTACAAATGGAAAATTACTACTTCCTTTTGGCCTAAGGAGCGCACCTGCTATTTTTCAGCGCACTTTAGATGACCTCCTTAGAGAACATATTGGCATTCGCTGCTACATCTACATAGACGATATTATAATCTTTAGTAAAACTAAAAAAGAGCATTTCGATAATCTGAAGATTATTTTCAATACGTTGGAAGAAGCTCGATTAAAAGTTCAATACGACAAATGTGAATTCATTAAAGAAGAAATATAGTTTCTAGGTATCATTGTCGATCAAAATGGTATTCGCACCACACCAAAAAAAGTGGAGGCAATAACAAATTTTCCGCTTCCCAGGAACGTTCATGACTTACGCTCCTTTTTGGGAATGACTGGACATTATCGCAAGTTCATAAGAGCCTATGCTCAAATCGCAAAACCACTCACTGAAATATTGAGAGGTTAACTGGGAAGAATTTGCAAACATCAGTCTAAAAAGACCAAACTGAATTTTACAACTGAACAGGTGGAAGCTGTCAACCAACTAAAAATGTGCCTCACATCCGAAGATGTTATACTCCATTATCCCAATTTTGAGAAATCATTCGAGCTTACCACTGACGCCTCCGATTACGCTTTAGGAGCAGTACTCTCACAAGAAGGTAGACCAATATGCTTCCTTTCAAGAACGCTAAGCAGAGCGGAGGAGAACTTTGCAACAAACGAGAAAGAAATGCTAGCGATAGTTTGGGCTTTACAGTCCCTTAGATGCTTCCTTTACGGATCAAAAAAAGTCAAAATATACTCCGATCACCAACCCTTAACTTTCGCTATAAGCAATAAAAACACAAACACCAAAATGAAGAGATGGAAAGCTCAGCTAGAGGAATACAACCATGAACTAATTTACAAACCCGGCTGTTCAAATGTAGTTGCAGATTTCCTCTCACGACCACCAATTTCAAACGTTAACTCACTTACAGTTCATAGTAATGATAGTTCACCGGAAAATCTGATATACTCAGTAGAAACCCCAGTAAATGTCTTTAAAAACCAACTTTTTATCTCTGAAGGACCGGAATCTTCATATAAATTCCAAATAATTTTTCCAATGTACCATAGACATCTTTTCACAGAAAAAATCCTTTCCGAGGAGTCACTGAATTCACTTTTAAAAAAACATCTAAGTCCTTCAATAATAAATGGCATTAAAACAACAGAAACGATTATGCTAAAAATTCAAGCCATTTACCCTCTACATTTCGCTAATTACAAAATACGATTCACACAACTAGCTGTCGAAGATATTACAAATACGGACGATCAAGATAGAATTATTATCGAAGAACATAACCGTGCCCATAGAAACGAAAAAGAAAATAAACTACAGATTTTGGAAAAATAGTGTTTTCCCGCGATGGCGAAGAAAATTAGGAAAATAATAAAGTTCTGCAGAATATGTAAAAAGAACAAATATGACCGACATCCAAACAATCCAAAACTCGGCGCTACACCTCTACCAGAGTACGCAGGACATACCATTCATATAGACATTTTTTCGACAGGCAAGCATAAAGTACTTACTTCTATTGACAAATTTTCAAAATTAGCTGTAATAAAAAATATAGACGGGAAAAGTATCGAAAACATAAAAACCATTAAGAGACATAATATTTTACTTCGGAGTACCCAAATGCATGGTTTTTGACAACGAAAAGACATTTAGTTCACAACCAATAAAATTCATGCTAGAAAATGAATTTAATATACAAATTTTCACTGCACCACCATACAAAAGCGAAGTGAACGGACAAATAGAAAGATTCCACTCGACATTATCCGAAATAATGAGATGCCTTAGACAAGAATACCCAGACAAAAACTTTGAGGACCTTTTGCAATGGTCTGTAAACGAATACAATCATACTATCCACTCCGTTACAGGAAAAAAACGTGTTGACATATTTTTTGGCAGACCCTGTCCATCCAATCGCGAAAATCGGGAAGAGACTAGAACAAAAACTCTCGAAAAACTTAAAAAAGCACAAGAACGGGACCTACAATACCATAATAGAAATAAGAAGGACACTATAGACTACAGGCCAGGACAGAAAGTTTTCGTTAGACAAAATAAAAGACTAGGTACCAAACGATACAAAGAAGAAATTGTAAAAGAAAATAGGAACTTCACAATATTAACAGAATCAGAGAAAATAGTTCACAAGGACCGCATACGAAACTAACTCAGAACATTTTTATTATTTTTAGATCTCTCTTTTTCCTGAACTTTATTTTAAGCGATGGTTCGGTTGAGGTGTTAGATTACACTCAGTCAGAAATCGTTATGATGGAGGAATTAATTGGCGAAATTCAAATAGGAACCTACCGGATTATCCACATGACAAACATAACAGAATACTCTACAATATTACGGGAACTGAACAGAAACTTCATACGAAACATTCCAGCCAACAACCCTCTTTACCCATTTATAACAGACGAAATCAGTAACATCAACATAACAATTAATAACATTTTACCTAAATACAAAAATAAAAGATCACTAGACTACATAGGATCAGCCTGGAAATGGATAGCTGGCAACCCGGACCATGACGATTTAGTAGCCATCAACAGCAAATTTAAAGAAGTAATCGAGAATAACAACCAACAATTAATAATCAACAAAAACATTTTAGAAAGAATAAACAATATAACAGAAATTAACAACTCAATAATAAAGTCTCTAGGAAGTAGTAACGAATTTCAAACCGCCCTAATACTTAAATATAAATTTAAAATTGACATAATCAAAGATGAGTTAGAAAATATTAAAAGAGCAATTTATTTAACTAAAGCGAACATTATTAACTCAGTTGTTATTAACAATCAAGAAGCTCATAGAATAAATAATATTTTTATCGAAGAGAATTTGCAATTTGGTTCGTTAGTAGAATCTCTGAATTTTGCAGACGTTCAAATTGCTGTAAAACAAAACTTACTAATTTATATGATAAAAATACCGAAAACCGGTAAAGAAATTTGCAAATCTATTATAATTAAGCCTTTAAGTAAAAACGAAACTATTTTAAAGATAAATTTTGAAAAAATACTGAAATGTAATGAAGAATATTATGGTATAGAAAAATATTGTAAAATAATAAATGAAATAAAACTTTGCAAACAAACCCAAATTGTTAATTTGAAAAACGAAAATTGTATAAAAAATTTAATAAGGAATTAACCATATAAGTGCACTGTAACAAATACGGAACATGTTAAAAATATTGTAGAAATAAATAATGGATTAATACTTTTAAATAATTTCGAAGGAAATATTACTACAAATAATAATACTAGAAAATTAAGAGGATCATATTTGATAAAAATCTTTAATGAAACTATAAGAATAAATAACATGAATTTTACAACTTTAGAACAACATAGCTTGAGACCACTGCCTGCTTTAATCCAACATTCAAACTCAAATTCAGAGTTCGAGGAAGTTCTATCCTTAAAACTAATGAAAGAGCTTAATATAAAAAATATTAAAAAAATAAGTTCTCTGAATCTTTTAGTGAAATCCAGTTTATTCACTCATTTTGGGCTATTAGCCCTAGTACTTACCATAATTGCAATTTTCAGATGCAAAAAGCGCGTAAAGCCTGAAATAATTATTAGCAAACCGGAATCATTTCAAATGCCAGTAATTAAAAGGATGCAGCATAGAAGTCTTAACGACATCCCATTTTTTTAATTAATCAAGCAGGGACGCTTGATATTTCGTAGGGAGGAGTTAACACAATATTTTATGAACTACTACATAAATGCCATTCCCACATTATATGCTAGAAACATACAAACCGTTTGCATACTTTGGAGTCCTATTACAACCAAAAGTGCAACTGCGCTAAACGCGCATCCGCTAATTTCTTAAGTGAGCGAAACACGAGCAACCATGTCTTCTCCCCCAAAACCAAATAGCTGCAGGTGAGCGCTACACGCGCAAACCCTTTTAGCTGACCAAGCATCTTTGGTCACGTAGGCCGCCTCAAGCATAGGTTAGATTATAAACTTTAAAGTTAAGTGTAGTCAGTCTTTTTAAGTTACTAGACTCGACAGGCACATAGTGCCGCTAAAAAAACATAAATAATTTTAAGATAATAAAATAGGCACATAGAGGAAAGATTTAAATTAATTCATCAAATAGAACCAATACAACAAATACCACTACAAGAGGAGAAATCTAAATTAATCACACAAAGGAGGAAACACTATCAACACAGGAAAATGCAAATGATATTTATGTAAGTTTGATATTAAAATTATTAGTAAGTAAGGTTATGTGAAAGGAAATAATTATTGTTATAACAACAGAAAAGTTAATACTGTAAAAAAAAAAAATAATAATTTAAATAATTATAAACAAGTGAACAAAATGGCGCAAGAAGAACAGATAGCAGAGACCCTTTCGAGGTTAAATTTTCAGGCAAATAATAACAGTTCAGGTACCTCCTCCTTACCCTCTGTTTTTACTGCTAACCAGAGAAGAGAGCTTTCAAACTTAATAACAGAAACAGTTACCACCCTAGTACATCCTAGAGTAGTAGAAGAAGAGGAGCATAGAGTGGACTTCAGTAGGCATACCGAGTCATTAGACCGAATACCAGATGTAGTGAAGTGTTTGAGGGAATTTTCTGGAAGACCAGGAGAGTTTAGCTCGTGAAGGAAATCCGTAGATAGGATACTGTTGATGCATGGTCAAAACAGGGATTCGCCAAAGTATTATTTAATTCTTCACACAATCAGACACAAAATTACAGGCGAGGCCGACGCGGCACTCGAGTCATTTCGGACTCCATTGAATTGGAGTAAGATCAAGAAGTGCCTAATGCTTCATTACTCGGATAAAAGAGACGTCAGTACCTTAGAGTACCAAATGGCAACTCTTGTCCAACAGGGTAGAACAGTAGAGGAATTCTACCACGAGGTCTACAGGTGTCTCTCTCTTATACTAGATAAGATTGATTGTCTGGAGCTAGGAGAGGAAGCCATGACTGCTATGGCTAATACCTATAGAGAAAAGGCACTAGACACCTTCGTTAGGGGTCTCAATGGACAACTGCCAAGTTTACTCAGTGTGAGGGAACCAACCAGCTTGCCACAAGCCCTTCACATGTGCCTTAAATTGGACAATATGAACTATCGGACAAGCTATGCCAACAACATTTCCCGTATGATAAGTAATCAAAAACAGACAAACCACTCCCAACAACGAACATACCCCGCAAAGACGCAAGGACGATCGTTTTACCCAGAGCTTGCCAATTTTGGGCAAGGATCTTTCCCTAGACCTCCACAAAGGTCTAAACCTTTCTCCTACAATATGGACGGAATGTCGTACTACAACCCGTTTCAAATCCGACTCCACAATATCGACAATACGGCACACCACAAGCAAATCCGGATACGTCACATCGTACAATACGCCTTACGGAAATTCTCAACAGGGTTACAGACTACAACTACCACCCAAACCCTCAGTCCCAATGGACGTTGACAGTCCATACAAACCAAACAGGTTAATTATCAGAATAGGCCACAACCCCAAGGACTTCATAATCCGGGACAACGAAATTCAAACAATGGACAATCCCAACCATTTCATAAACGCCCACCTCGCTAACTTTACAACAGCCCAATAAAATTCAACGACTCTATAATACAGAAGCTGTGGATCCTACTGCAGCATCCAACTCAAACGAGACTATTGAAAATGTTGAGGATATTACTACGAAGACCCGCAATACCTTAGCTACGAACAAGAAGCGGCACATTCTGAAAACGAACAAACAGACTATGCTACCGATAACATTAATTTTTTATATTAAAGCCTTCTTCGTTGCCATATTTTTCTTACAGGATGAGGAATGGTAACGAATTGAAATTCTTGTTAGATACAGGTTCGAACAAGAATTATATTAACCCGACTTACATACGAAATCCTATTCCCAAATCAACCCTTTTATGCAGGTTCAGTCGGAGGACCCGTCAAAATAAGTCATCACGCAAATACATATCGATATCTTCAAAAATGAAATAGGACAAATTAAATTTCATATCATGCCAAACCTAAAAACTTTTGATGCAATTATAGGTAACGACACATTGAAAGATTTAAATGCAGTAATTTTTACAAACGAAAATTATTTCACTCTACTTAACAAATACAAATATCCCATGCAACAGCTTCCAATAAACTCAATTACACATACAACCCTACGGACTAATCACTTGAATCCTGAAGATAATGAAAAACTAAAGCAACCTATAAGTTCATGTCCAACCCTATTCGCCGAACCCGACAAGAAATTGACTTTCGTCACTAATGTCAAAGCAGAAATTAGAAAGGGAAATGAAAAGCCCATTTACTCAAAAACTTACCCAGGAACGCACCTGCTATTTTTCAGCGCACTTTAGATGACGTCCTTAGAGAACATATTGGCATTCGCTGCTACATCTACATGGACGATATTTTAATCTTTAGTAAAACTAAAAAAGAGCATTTCGATTATCTGAAGATTATTTTCAATACGTTGGAAGAAGCTCGATTAAAAGTTCAATACGACAAATGTGAATTCATTAAAGAAGAAATAGAGTTTCTAGGTATCATTGTCGATCAAAATGGTATTCGCACCACACCAAAAAAAGTGGAGGTAACAATAAATTTCCTGCTTCCCAGGAACGTTCATGACTTACGCTCCTTTTTGGGAATGACTGTACATTATCGCAAGTTCATAAGAGCCTATAACTCAAATCGCAAAACCACTCACTGAAATATTGAGAGGTTAACTGGGAAGAATTTGCAAACATCAGTCTAAAAAGACCAAACTGAATTTTACAACTGAACAGGTGGAAGCTGTCAACCAACTAAAAATGTGCCTCACATCCGAAGATGTTATACTCCATTATCCCAATTTTGAGAAATCATTCGAGTTTACCACTGACACGCCTCCGATTACGCTTTAGGAGCAGTACTCTCACAAGAAGGACAGACCAATATGCTTCCTTTCAAGAACGCTAAGCAGAGCGGAGGAGAACTTTGCAACAAACGAGAAAGAAATGCTAGCGATAGTTTGGGCTTTACAGTCCCTTAGATGCTTCCTTTACGGATCAAAAAAGGTCAAAATATACTCCGATCACCAACCCTTAACTTTCGCTATAAGCAATAAAAACACAAACACCAAAATGAAGAGATGGAAAGCTCAGCTAGAGGAATACAACCATGAACTAATTTACAAACCCGGCTGTTCAAATGTAGTTGCAGATTTCCTCTTCACGACCACTAATTTCAAACGTTAACTCACTTACAGTTCATAGTAATGATAGTTCACTCGGAAAATCTGATATACTCAGTAGAAACCCCAGTAAATGTCTTTAAAAACCAACTTTTTATCTCTGAAGGACCGGAATCTTCATATAAATTCCAAATAATTTTTCCAATGTACCATAGACATCTTATCACAGAAAAAATCCTTTCCGAGGAGTCACTGAATTCACTTTTAAAAAAACATCTAAATCCCTTCAATAATAAATGGCATTAAAACAACAGAAACGATTATGCTAAAAATTCAAGCCATTTACCCTCTACATTTCGCTAATTACAAAATACGATTCACACAACTAGCTGTCGAAGATATTACAAATACGGACGATCAAGATAGAATTATTATCGAAGAACATAACCGTGCCCATAGAAACGAAAAAGAAAATAAACTACAGATTTTGGAAAAATAGTGTTTTCCCGCGATGGCGAAGAAAATTAGGAAAATAATAAAGTTGTGCAGAATATGTAAAGAGAACAAATATGACCGACATCCAAACAATCCAAAACTCGGCGCTACACCTCTACCAGAGTACGCAGGACATACCATTCATATAAACATTTTTTCGACAGGCAAGCATATTCTATTGACAAATTTTCAAAATTAGCTGTAATAAAAAATATAGACGGGAAAAGTATCGAAAACATAAAAAAACCATTAATAGACATAATATTTTACTTCGGAGTACCCAAATGCATGGTTTTTTGACAACGAAAAGACATTTAGTTCACAACCAATAAAATTCATGCTAGAAAATGAATTTAACATACAAATTTTCACTGCACCACCATACAAAAGCGAAGTGAACGGACAAATAGAAAGATTCCACTCGACATTATCCGAAATAATGAGATGCCTTAGACGAGAATACCCAGACAAAAACTTTGAGGACCTTTTGCAATGGTCTGTAAACGAATACAATCATACTATCCACTCCGTTACAGAAAAAAAAACCTGGTAACATATTTTTTGGCAGACCCTGTCCATCCAATCGCGAAAAAAAGAGACTAGAACAAAAACTTTCGAAAAGCTTAAAAAGGCACAAGAACGGGACCTACAATACCATAATAGAAATAAGGAGGACACTATAGACTACAGGCCAGGACAGAAAGTTTGCGTTAGACAAAATAAAAGACTAGGTACCAAACTTTCCAAACGATACAAAGAAGAAATTGTAAAAGAAAATAGGAACTCCACAATATTAACAGAATCAGGGAAAATAGTTCACAAGGACCGCATACGAAACTAACTCAGAACATTTTTATTATTTTTAGATCTCTCTTTTTCCTGAACTTTATTTGAAGCGATGGTTCGGTTGAGGTGTTAGATTACACTCAGTCAGAAATCGTTATGATGGAGGAAGGAATTGGAAAAATTCAAACAGGAACCTACCGGATTATCCACATGACAAACATAACAGAATACTCTACAATATTTCGGGAACTGAACAGAAACTTCATACGAAACATTCCAGCTAACAACCCCCTTTACCCATTTATAACAGACGAAATTAGTAACATCAACAAAGCAATTAATAACATTTTACCTAAATACAAAAATAAAAGATCACTAGACTACATAGGATCAGCCTGGAAATGGATAGCTGGCAACCCGGA
The DNA here is from genome assembly GCF_016617805.1 of Bactrocera tryoni. Classification (NCBI taxonomy): domain Eukaryota; kingdom Metazoa; phylum Arthropoda; class Insecta; order Diptera; family Tephritidae; genus Bactrocera; species Bactrocera tryoni. Next base: position 4,315,603 of record NW_024396366.1, read on the forward strand.
CCATGACGATTTAGTAGCCATCAACAGCAAATTTAAAGAAGTAATCGAGAATAACAACCAACAATTAATAATCAACAAAACATTTTAGAAAGAATAAACAATATAACAGAAATTAACAACTCAATAATAAAGTCTCTAGGAAGTAGTAACGAATTTCAAACCGCCCTAATACTTAAATATAAATTTAAAATTGACATAATCAAAGATGAGTTAGAAAATATTAAAAAAGAGCAATTTATTTAACTAAAGCGAACATTATTAACTCAGTTGTTATTAACAATCAAGAAGCTCATAGAATAAATAATATTTTTATCGAAGAGAATTTGCAATTTGGTTCGTTAGTAGAATCTCTGAATTTTGCAGACGTTCAAATTGCTGTAAAACAAAACTTACTAATTTATATGATAAAAATACCGAAAACCGGTAAAGAAATTTGCAAATCTATTATAATTAAGCCTTTAAGTAAAAACGAAACTATTTTAAAAATAAATTTTGAAAAAATACTGAAATGTAATGAAGAATATTATGGTATAGAAAAAGATTGTAAAATAATAAATGAATTAAAAATTTGCAAACAAACCCAAATTTGGAAAACGAAAATTGTATAAAAAATTTAATAAGGAATAAACCATATATGTAAGTGCACTGTAACAAATACGGAACATGTTAAAAATAAATAATAAATAAATAATGGATTAATACTTTTAAATAATTTCTAAGGAAATATTACTACAAATAATAATACTACTAGAAAATTAAGAGGATCATATTTGATAAGAATCTTTAATGAAACTATAAGAATAAATAACATGAATTTTACAACTTTGGTACAACATAGCTTGAGACCACTGCCTGCTTTAATCCAACATTCAAACTGAAATTCAGAGTTAGAGGAAGTTCTATCCTTAAAACGTATGAAAGAGCTTAATATAAAAAACATTAAAAAAAATAAGTTCTCTGAATCTTTTAGGGAAATCCAGTTTATTCACTCATTTTGGGCTATTAGCCCTAGTACTTACCATAATTGCAATTTTCAGATGCAAAAAGCGCGTAAAGCCTGAAATAATTATTAGCAAACCGGAATCATTTCAAATGCCAGTAATTAAAAGGACGCAGCATAGAAGTCTTAACGACATCCCATTTTTAATTAATCAAGCAGGGACGCTTGATATTTCGGAGGGAGGAGTTAACACAATATTTTATGAACTACTACATAAATGCCATTCCCACATTATATGCTAGAAACATACAAACCGTTTGCATACTTTGGAGTCCTATTACAACCAAAAGTGCAACTGCGCTAAACAACGCATCCGCTAAATTCTTAAGTGAGCGAAACACGCGCAACCATGTCTTCTCCCCCAAAACCAAATAGCTGCAGGTGAGCGCACACGCGCAAACCCTTTTTTAGCTGACCAAGCATCTTTGGTCACGTAGGCCGGCTCAAGCATAGGTTAGATTATAAACTTTAAAGTTAAGTGTAGTCAGTCTTTTTAAGTTACTAGACTCGACAGGCACATAGTGCCGCTAAAAAAACATAAATAATTTTAAGATAATAAAATAGGCACATAGTGCCGACCTAATAAAATTAATTAATAAATAAACCTCCGTCTCGTTAATTTATATAAATGATCAGTATATTGAGCTGAGTCGATTTAACCATGTCCGTGTGTCTGTCCGTCCGTCCGTCTGTATACATACGAACTAGTCCCCCAGTTTTTAAGATATCCTTTTGAAATTTTGAAAACGTAATTTTCTCTTCAAGAAGCTGCTGATTTGTCGGAACGGCCGATATCGGACCACTATAACATATAGCTGCCATATAAGCTGAACGATCGGAATCAAGTTCTTGTATGGAAAACTTTCACATTTAACAATGTATCTTCACCAAATTTGGTACAGATTATTTTCTAAGGAAACAATGTAATCTCCGAAAAAATTGTTCAGATCGGATTACTATAGCATATAGCTTCCATACAAACTGAACACATAGTTACGAAAAGAAATGCACCTGTGAAGGGTATATTAGCTTCGGTGCAGCCGAATTTAACGTTTTTTCTTGGATTTACTTTAGTTTTACCAGCAACTATTGTTATAACTGATCCAACTTTAGCATATACAACTGCTGCATAAGCTTTCTCTGAAGCATCTGCGAATCCATGTAGTTCAAATTTAAATTTGGTTTTTGTTTCAAACCATTTAAGAATTTTTATTCCTTTTATCTCTGGTATATGCTGCATAAACTCTTGCCATACTTTTGTTAAATTCTCGTCAAGTAACTCGTCCCAGTTGAGATTCATCAACCAAAGTTTCTGTATAAACAACTTTGCTATAACTGTGATTGGTGAAAGCCATTCCATTGGGTCGAAAATTCGCGCTAAATCAGATAAAGCTTGTCTTTTTGTAACTAGCTTTTGCGTTAAAAGATTCGTATTAAATCCAAACATGTCTTTGGTAGGATCCCATTGAATACCCAATGTTTTTATTGTTTCGTCTTATGCTATTTTTATTACTTCATTTTCGCCATTTAATGGAATTGTTGCTATGATCTCACTGTTGTTTGACATCCACTTCCTTAAGTGAAATCCATATTTTTGTAGTTGTTTCGATATTTCATACTGAATGGCCTTACATTCATTTATTGAATCTGCTCCTGTCATTAAATCGTCTATGTATAAGTCGTTTTTAATGATGTTTGAAAGCAAATAGTTGTGAGGCTCGCAGAAATTGCCAATTTCGTGTTAAGTTCTCGTTTCCAGGAAAGGAGCTGATGCTGTCCCATGCGTTACTGTTTGTAGTTTGTATTCTTCTATCGGCTCTCCTTTTGTTTCTCTCCACAATATACGTTGATAATCTTGATCACTCTCTGTTAATTGAATTTGTCGAAACGTCTTTTGTTAATACATATTGTAAAAGTCTCCATTTGATTATAATGTCAAATATATCTTTTTAAAGTCTCGGTCCTATTTGTAGTTTTTGCAGACGCATCGAAAACTATTCGTAGTTTAGTTGTTAGACTGCCTTCTCGAATCACTGCTTGATATAGCAGATAGTATTTTCCGCATCTATTTTCACTTGCTTTTTTCATGTGACCCATTTCTAAATATTCTCTCATAAATTACACGTATTGTTTTCTTAACTCGTCATTTGTAGCAAACCGTTTTTCAAGATTAAGAAACCTCGCCGTAGCTTGTTTGCGAGAGTCGCCTAATTCTTTTTCTTTTTTAAAAGGTAGATTGACGACAAATCGATTATTTATTTTCATCTTTTACCGTTGTTTTTTAGGTATTCACCATCATCTGCTTCATCTGCTGGAGTTGTGGTGGCTTCTATTTCCCAAAACTTCTCCAATGTTGTAATAACTGCTGCTCAAATTTTGTTGTTTTTTCTCAGTTGTTGTAAAACTTCCGACAATATCTAGCCCAATTTCGTAACTTGACCTAGTATTCGATCCTTTTTATACTCTCGCAACAAAATTGCTAAGGAGGGTCGCATTAGGGAGGGGCATATTTGGACGTATTTTTTTTGGAAAAGTGGGCGTGGCCCCACCCCCTACTAAGTTTTTTGTACATATCTCGGAAACTACTATAGCTATGTCAACCAAACTCTACAGAGTCGTTTCCTTCAGGCATTTCCATATAAAGTTCAAAAATGGAAGAAATCGGATAATAACCACGCCCACCTCCCATACAAAGTTTGTGGGGAAAATCACTAAAAGTGCGTTAACCGACTAAAAAAAAACGTCAGAAACACAAAATTTTACGGAAGAAATGGCAGAGTGGCGTCGCCCACTTATGGACCAAAAACCATATCTCAGGAACTACTCTACCGATTTCAATGAAATTCGGTATATAATATTGTCTTAACACCCTGATGACATGTACGAAATATGGGTGAAATATGTTCACAACCACGCCTTCTTCCAATATAACGCTATTTTGAATTCCATCTGATGCCTTCTCTGTATAATATACACATTAGGAACCAATGATGATAGCAGAATAAAACTTTACACACATACAAGCTGAGGTATCCCTTGTGGAAAAATTGTCGTGATCGGACTATAACTTTTTAAGATCCCTGATATCGAACACGAAGAACTCAGTGCCTAACCTAACCTAACCTAATTCTTCACCGAAAATATCGGTAAATCTCTCAGATATTTTCATGTAATTCAGAGGGCATCATTTTTATACTCTCGCAATAAAGTTGCTATTAACGGTATATATCGTCAGATATATGGTTACATATACCAAAGTGATCAGGGTGACGAGTAGAGTTGAAATCCGGATGTCTGTCTATCCGTCCGTGCAAGCTGTGACCTGAGTAAAAATTTAGATATCTTGATGAAACTTGGTACAGGTATTTGGTGGCACCATAAGAAGGTTACGTGTAAAATTTGGTACAAAGGATCGCACTAGGAAGGGTCATATTTGGATTTATTTTTTTGGAAAAGTGAGCATGGTCCCGCCCCCTACTAAGTTTTTTGCAAATATCTCATAAACTACTAAAGCTAGATTAACGAAACTTTCACAAGAAACCTTAGATTTCATGGCAAAGATGACACAGAGGGATTACAATCAAATTTAAAATGGTCGTGTCTCCGCCACTTATGGGTCTAAAACCATATCTCAGAAACTACTCGACCAAATTCAGCGAAATTCGGCTCGAACCATTTCCGTAGCATCTTCTTCTTCTTCTTAATTGGCGTAGACACCGCTTACGCGATTATAGCCGAGTTAACAACAGCGCGCCAGTCGTTTCTCCTCTTCGCTACGTGGCGCCAATTGGATATTCCAAGCGTAGCCAGGTCCTTCTCCACTTGGTCCTTCCAACGGAGTGGAGGTCTTCCTCTTCCTCTGCTTCCCCCGGCGGACCTAGCCAGCGTAGCCGCTGTCTTTTAATTCGCTGAACTATGTCAATGTCGTCATATATCTCGTACAGCTCATCGTTCCACCGAATGCGATATTCGCCGTGGCCAATGCGCAAAGGACCATAAATCTTTCGCAGAACTTTTATCTCGAAAACTCGCAACGTCGACTCATCAGTTGTTGACATCGTCCAAGCCTCTGCACCATATAGCAGGACGGGAATTATGAGCGACTTATAGAGTTTGGCTTTTGTTCGTCGAGAGAGGACTTTACTTTTCAATTGCCTACTCAGTCCGAAGTAGCACCTGTTGGCAAGAGCAATCCTGCGTTGGATTTCCAGGCTGACATTGTTGGTGGTGTTAATACTGGTTCCTAAATAGACGAAATTATCTACAACTTCAAAGTTATGACTGTCAACAGTGACGTGAGTGCCTAGTCGCGAGTGCGACGACTGTTTGTTTGATGACAGGAGATATTTCGTCTTGCCCTCGTTCACTGCCAGACCCATTTGTTTTGCTTCCTTGTCTAGTCTGGAGAAAGCAGAACTAACGGCGCGGGTGTTAAGGCCAATGATATCAATATCATCAGCATACGCCAGCAGCTGTACACTCTTATAAAAGATGGTACCTTCTCTACTAAGTTCTGCAGCTCGAACTATTTTCTCCAGAAGCAGGTTGAAAAAGTCACACGATAGGGAATCGCCTTGTCTGAAACCTCGTTTGGTATCGAACGGCTCGTTTTGGTATCCCGATTCTGACGGAGCTCTTCGTGTTGCTCAGCGTCAGTTTACACAGCCGTATTAGTTTTGCGGGGATACCAAATTCAGACATCGCGGCATAGAGGCAGTTCCTTTTCGTGCTGTCGAAAGCAGCTTTGAAATCGACGAAGAGGTGGTGTGTGTCGATTCTCCTTTCACGGGTCTTTTCCAAGATTTGGCGCATGGTGAATATCTGGTCGGTTGTTGATTTTCCAGGTCTAAAGCCACACTGATAAGGTCCAATCAGTTTGTTGACGGTGGGCTTTAATCTTTCACACAATACGCTCGATAGAACCTTATATGCGATGTTGAGGAGGCTAATCCCACGGTAGTTGGCGCAGATTGTGGGGTCTCCTTTTTTATGGATTGGGCAGAGCACATTTAAATTTCAATCGGTGGGCATGCTTTCGTCCTACCATATTTTACAAAGAAACTGATGCATGCTCCTTATCAGTTCTTCGCCGCCGTGTTTGAATAGCTCAGCCGGTAATCCATCGGCGCCCGCCGCTTTGTTGTTCTTTAGGCGGGTAATTGCTATTCGAACTTCTTCATGGTCGGGCAATGGGACGTCTGCTCCATCGTCATCGATTGGGGAATCGGGTTCGCCTTCTCCTGGTGTTGTGCATTCTCTGCCATTCAGCAGGCTGGAGAAGTGTTCCCTCCATAATTTAAGTATGCTCTGGGCATCGGTCACTAGATCACCTTTGGGGGTTCTACAAGAGTATGCTCCGGTCTTGAAACCTTCTGTAAGCCGCCGCATTTTTTCGTAGAATTTTCGAGCATTACCCCTGTCGGCCATCTTATCAAGCTCTTCATACTCACGCATTTCAGCCTCTTTCTTTTTCTGTCTGCAGATGCGTCTCGCTTCCCTCTTCAATTCTCGGTATCTATCCCATCCCGCACGTGTTGTGGTCGATCGTAACGTTGCGAGGTAGGCAGCCTGTTTTCTCTCCGCTGCAGCGCGGCACTCCTCGTCGTACCAGTTGTTCTTTTGCACTTTCCGAAAACCAAGGGTTTCGGATGCAGCTGTACGTAAGGAGTTTGAAATGCCGTCCCACAGTAGTCCGTAGCATCTATGGTTCGAAATTGGGCGAAATATATTCACAACCACGCCTACTTCCCATATACCACAATTTTGAAGTCCATCTGATTCGTTCACGTTAAAGTATATGAGTTCAACACCAGAGAAGATAACGGACCAAACTTTGCACAGATACAGTATTTCTGGTGTAGCATAGCCCGAATAAAAATCACCAAGATCAGACCATTTTATTGAAAATATCGGTAAATATCTCAGATATTCTAAACATATTCATAGGAGATGTGTTCCTTCCAACAGTGTTCGTCTGTGCCAAAAATGGGCAAAATAAAGCCAATATTTCTTCTTGCCCTCACATACCTCTTATTTGATTTTCACAATTCTAGTGGACTTTGTGCCGAATATATTGGTCAAATTTTGAATTACCTTAATAAATTTGCATGGAAATATGTTCATACTTAAGTCAACGTGTTGGCCCCCATATACATACATATGTAATAACACGATTTCTGCCTTTACTTTTTACTTTACGCCGAATATATTGCGTACTTCCTAAGATATCTTTAAAATATTATAAGAATATATTATACATTAAATTTTTTAGGCGCATGTAAAATCCAACTATATTTGAAAATCAGTAAGAAATACTAACGTAAATTAGTAGCAGTCTAGTATCAAAGGCACGCAATTAGAAAACCTGCTTTACAGATGGACCAAATGCGACGCTTAAATGTTAAACTGAGCTAAACTTCAACCTCAGTCAAATTATATTGTAATTATATTAATTGTTATACCCTGAACAGGGTATATTAAGTTTGTCACGAAGTTTGTAACACCCAGAGGAAATCGTCGGAGACCCAATAAAGTATATATATCGGGTGATTTTTTAAGAGCTTGATAACTTTTTTTTAAAAAAAAACGCATAAAATTTGCAAAATCTCATCGGTTCTTTATTTGAAACGTTAGATTGGTTCATGACATTTACTTTTTGAAGATAATTTCATTTAAATGTTGACCGCAGTGGCTGCGTCTACAGGTGGTCCATTCGGAAGTCAATTTTGGGCAACTTTTTCCGAGCATTTCGGCCGGAATAGCCCGAATTTCTTCGGAAATGTTGTCTTCCAAAGCTGGAATAGTTGCTGGCTTATTTCTGTAGACTTTAGAATTTGACGTAGCCCCAAAAAATAGTCTAAAAGGCGTTAAATCGCACATGATCTTGGTGGCCAACTTACGGGTCCATTTCTTGAGATGAATTGTTCTCCGAGAAGTTTTCCCTCAAAATGGCTATAGAATCGCGAGCTGTGTGGCATGTAGCGCCATCTTGTTGAAACCACATGTCAACCAAGATGCTAACAAACTTTTTGTTGCCAAAAATGGAAGAACTGAACAACAAGATGGCGCTACATGCCACACAGCTCGCGATTCTATGGCCATTTTGAGGGAAAACTTCGGAGAACAATTCATCTCAAGAAATGGACCCGTAAGTTGGCCACCAAGATCATGCGATTTAACGCCTTTAGACTATTTTTTGTGGGGCTACGTCAAGTCTAAAGTCTACAGAAATAAGCCAGCAACTATTCCAGCTTTGGAAGACAACATTTCCGAAGAAATTCGGGCTATTCCCGCCGAAATGCTCGAAAAAGTTGCCCAAAATTGGACTTTCCGAATGGACCACCTAAGACGCAGCCGCGGTCAACATTTAAATGAAATTATCTTCAAAAAGTAAATGTCATGAACCAATCTAACGTTTCAAATAAAGAACCGATGAGATTTTGCAAATTTTATGCGTTTTTTTTTTAAAAAAAGTTATCAAGCTCTTAAAAAATCACCCGATATAAATGATCAGTATGTTGAGCTGAGTCGATTTAGCCATGTCCGTCCGCCCGTCTGTCTGTATATATACGAACTAGTCCCTCAGTTTTTAAGATATCGTTTTGAAATTTTGCAAACGTCATTTTCTCTTCAAGAAGCTGCTCATTTGTTGGAACGGCCGATATCGGACCACTATAACATATAGCTGCCATACAAACTGAACGATCGGAATCAAATGCTTGTATGGAAAACTTTCACATTTGACAAGATATATTCACGAAATTTGGTATATGTTATTTTTTAAGAGAACAATGTAATCTCCGAACAAATTGTTCAGATCGGTTAACTATAGCATATAGCTACCATACAAACTGAACGATCGGAATCAAGTTCTTGTATAGACAACTTTCACATTTGACAAGATATATTCACGAAATTTGGTATATGTTATTTTCTAAAGGCAACAATGTAATCTCGAAGAAATTGTTCAGATCAGTTAACTATAGCATGCAGCTGCCTATACAAACTCAACGATCGGAATGCCAAGTTCTTGTATGGACAACTTTCACATTTGACAAGATATATTCACGAAACTTGATATATGTTATTTTCTAAGGCAAAAATGTAATCTCCGAAGAAATTGTTCAGATCGGTTAACTATAGCATACAGCTGCCATACAAACTGAGCGATCGGAATCAAGTTCTTGTATGGACAACTTTCACATTTGACAAGATATATTCACGAAATTTGGTATATGTTATTTTTTAAGACAACAATGTAATCTCTAAAAAACTTGTTTAGAACGGATTACTATGGCATATAGCTTCCATACAAACTGAACACATA